>NW_006800174.1:231217-392722 GCF_000485575.1 Poecilia formosa
GTTATTTACCGTCAGGGCTTTGCCTCAATTGCTGTGTTTAATGGTGCAACAGTGGTGGTGGATTCTTATATGAGCAGTATGGGCAAATGTCCAGGGTGTTATGTATTTAGGGATGGCACAAGACCATCACACATTGTAGCACAGAAATGGAATATTTAATATTGGTAAAATGTATTAAGTATTTAATATCTAGGTGTTTTTATGGGAATATGGATCTTTCAGATTATTTTGAGAAGCAATTTCGATCATATTTTACATTTTATTGTGTCATGTAGCACGGCCGCTGGTCTTGGTCTTGACTCGGTCTCGACTTTCCTCGGTCTTGGTCTTGACTTGGTCTCGGACCCTAAAAGTCTTGGTCTTGTCTCAGTCTCGATACACTCTGGTCTTGGTCTTGTCTTGGTCTCGGGTTAGGGGGTCTTGAACACAACACTGTGTGGCGGTAACTGGAGTTTTATACATTCTACTGTCATGATCTTATTTTACCATGGAACTACACTAAATAAACACTATATTGAAGGTTTTATATAGTTCTTGGCCTGTGGATGGCTGCACATGAAATCTCTAAAATTCAAACTGTCTGGATATGTGAGTGTTGATTGAAGATGTTGGTGGAGCCGTCATTGTTACAAAAGATGAATTAGCACTGAATATGTGTTTTGCTTTTATTTGAGCAATGTATGCAGCAGTATTCCATATTAAAAAACAACAGTAATTCTATAGAATAAAACTCTTTTGCATATTTCTTCAAATAAATTAATATCTCTCTTTTGACAATTTCAACACAAGACGTACCAAAGTAATACTTTTGAAATACAGTAAGTAAAAGTGAAAAGCGCTCAACCTCTCTTTAGGAGAAATAAATAGGGGAGGTAGATAAATGTAGACTGAAGCTTTTCAACATTTACACTTAATGAATTTAAAGGGGCATCATTATGTATTTCCCAGGCACAGTGCCATTTTATAGCACAATCAAGTAACTGTGTTGTTATAAAAATGATGCGTAGATGAAATATGACTTGAAAGAAAGTTGACATCATAATTTAATGCCTTGAAATGAGGCCTCTGTCTCTTTAAAAACTAATTTTCTTTCTGAAAATCTGCCTTCAGAAAGTCATCACAACAGCGCTCCTCTATTAACCCTTTAACAACATTTTTACCAACATTCTACAACCAGGTGAGCTCCTATAAAGACCTCAGCTGATGCGCAATTCCACCAGGTGTTTGCTAATTGCTTCTGGCTAGTCTGAAGGAGCTCAGTGGGGGAGGGCTGCTCTGTGAAGCAAAAGCTTGGAAACTGCTGCTCCACCTTGGAGCTGCGTATCAAAGGTGGTGCTAGGTCCACCCAGACGTTTTGCCCCAACTGGTATGGAGATTAAAGGATTTCTCAAACATGCATGAAAGAATCAAGGCAACATTCCAGATATGATTTTTGATGAGGAAAGAACATTACAACATGATGTAAATCTCAAAAATGTTGACTTTACGTAATACTGCCCCTTTAACATCTTTTAGATCCCCTCAGTGCAAATTTTACCTCCAAAAACTAAATTAAAAGCTCCAGTTTTTCTTTAACTTGGCATAAAGTGTCAAAGCATACAAAAACAGAAGTAAGACAGCATGTTGATATGACACAAAAAAAATCAAGTCCCATAATAACAAAGCAGCCTGTGAAATATTTGGAATGCCACGTGCAAGAAAAATAAAACAGATTTAAATTAAGCAAAGTTTAATTTAAATCTACCTCCCTATCATTTCCTGGCAGAGCCTTAATAGATTTTTGTCAATTCTATTCAGCTTCTTTTGAAGTTTTTCTCCTGTGTGAGACGCTCTCAGTTTAATCAGAATGGCTGGAAGCTGCCGGATCTGCATGGAAGTGGCAGAGGAAACCCAGCTGCGGATGCGTGAGTGAAGCTCTGAGAAGCTGAGCTCCAAAGTTCCTTCCTGCTTTCTGACGTTGTCAGATGGAAGCTTGTTCACCACTCGACGCAGCCGTTTCATTTTTATTTTGTGATGAATGAAGAAGGCGGGGACGATTTCTTTGAGATATTCAGCTCCGTCTAGAGAGAGGAGACAGGCAGTCGGGACGTTATGACACACTCCAGCAACAGAGACACAACAGGACTGTTTTACTTTCTACTTCCTGAAAGTAGAAAGTAAAACAAAACATTTAGGAGTCATAAATCAGTGATTAGTAATGATTTAAATAGCTTTCAGTTACTGAGAAGTGGAAGTATTTAAGATATATTGGTGACTTAGTGTTTAAATATAGAGGGCTAATAGAAGCCCAGACCATTAAAAAATCTAAACATATATACATAATAATTTATGCAAAAAAAAGACATTTGTTTTAAAATAAATGAAAGTGAGGTTATATCTGTAGCACATTTCAGCAACAACGCAACACTTTATTTAATGAAAAATGAACGAAAAAGACAATGATTATCTTCCTAATTAATTTTTGTTATAATTAGTTTTAATAGCTAGTTATATGATCACATATTCAAGCAGACCGTTTGTTAAAGAATATTACATATTTGGGTATTTATTTATATTCCCTATGCTGCAGTGCACTTATGAAATGACTTAAACATCTGACTGGCTAAAATGCACCGTCAGTGTACTTGACGGGAGCAGCATTAGTCCTGAACCTTGACCTTTATAGAGGAGACTGACAGATAAAATAACTGTTGTTTATGTGCTCCAACACACAACTAAAGAACCCCTTTATAACAGGCTACAGATATTAACCAGCCAATTTCTGGCTTGAAGGGAAACATTTTACCTTTGAGGTCTGTGCAGTTTGCACACAGGTTGTCATGCCAGATGGCGCCTTTCAGCACCAACTGCAGCCCTGCGGCGCTGCAGCTCTTGTGCTGTGTGCAGATCTGATCCGTGGAGGAAATATCAGAGAAGGTCCCAACAGAGCACATACCGCACACTGTGTCTCTCTCTGGTGTACCTGCAGGTGAAACATAAAAACTATCAATAAAACTGCACTTTTAATGAAAACGAAGCGTAGAGTGTAGAGTGGCTGTACCTTTGGTGAGCACTCCCTGCCCAGAGGGACACTCGCTGTGTCGGACGCACATGTCGTAGTCCTGACTGTAGAAGTAACCCGGTTTGCACTCGCACTGACAGTCGCTGATTGGGGTGCATTCCTTCTTCACCACCTGGTTCCGCCCGCAGACTGCGCAGCGCAAACATCTCCCGATGTAGTTCCAGAGCTCCGTGAAGGAGCCCTGTGGACACGGAGCGCAGTCGCTCTTTTTGGTGGAGGAGCATCTGGCGCGCAGGAAGGTTCCCGGCGGGCAGCGGTCACAGAGCAGAGGGTTGCCGGTGATCCGGTCGGTGACTTCGTAGGTCAGCGGGGAGGCGACGCCGTTCGCCAACCAGGAGCGCACAGAGAGGAGGATGAGCAGCTCGGTTGAGAGGATTAAAACCTTCTGGAAAGAAAAGAAGAAACGTCAGTAAGTAAAATTTAACAAATCTTAATTTGAGATAGAAACAATTTACCCGAAGCAACATGATTACAGCTAAATATGGGCACTTTTAGAATAAATCGTATAAAACTGTTTCTGCCAGATGCTGCCTGCATAAAATGCGCTTGTCGTAAGAGAACGCAGCCCATTTCTGCAGCACTGCCTCCACATACCATTATGATGATCTGGACCAGACAGTCAGGAAGATGAAGTTCTCTCTGCTTCCCAGCTCTATTTATTTGGTGAGATGACCTTTTTATAGAAGCAGGGAAATTCCTCTTTACACATTTGCATCAGCCTAAATTTCACGTGTATTCTGAGTAGATTATTTATTTATTTTGTCCATAGTTCACAGGTAATGCTATATATATATATTTTAATTCAGGCTTTTATGCCGTGTGATCAGATGGAAATTTTTGTCTAGACCTCACATCTTTCAATCAGAAGGTAATATAATGGGAGAATTTGTTAATATCAATTATTTAATTACTTCTTTTAAATTGGATTATTCTACTTTAATGTTAACCAATGGCAAAATTATGTTTATTAGAAAATTACAAAAGACCAACAAAATGCATGACAATGTGATGTCTTCAACACTATCATGAGGAAAACTGCTGACTTGAAGGCTGACTCCCTGCACAAGGAGAGGGAGCCATAAAAGGTCATTGCTAAGGAAGCTGGCTCTTAGATAGCTGTGAATTTAAAATTAAAATACTATACCATTAGAGCAATAACAGGATTTGAAAAACATCCCTAATGAAATGTCCATATGTCCTCAGCACGTGGATGTATAGCTTTTTAAGCTCTAGAATATGAGATTAGTATCTTCATAAAGCTGTTAAGCAGAGGGAACCATAGCTTCTGTTTATCAGGGTTTTAAATAAATCACAAGGTAATAGAAGAGTTTGTTCATTTCAGTTATTTATTTACCTCTAATAATTTGGACTATTCTAATTTACTGTTAACAAGTGTCAACATTCTGATTCTTAGAAAATGATAGGAGACCAATAAACATTTGTTTTAAGAAAATGTGATAATTTCTTCTACATAATCATGGAAACAATTATTTGACAGATGTCTAGCCAACGATTGTTGACTCCCTTGGCAAGGAGGGAAAGTCACAAAAGACTATTGCTGAATAAGCTGGCTATTAAAGAGTCCTGTTAATTGAATGCAGAAAATTAGAAGAGCATACCATAAGACCAATGACAAAAATGGATTTAAAAAGTTTGCCTACTTTGAAAAAATTCTTCCCTTCACTTGGATTGTCTTTTAGATATCTTTAGCGAACAGAAAGAGAAGTCGTGAGTGTTGTTGATTTTCTGCGCTGCCTTAGAATTGCAGTCCGCCTGCAGTTTGAGCAATGGCAGCCGAGGTTGTGAACGAAGCCGTTCAGCCTGTGTTGATCAAGCTTCCAAATATTGAATTAACATTAACAACCGGCTTGTTCCATTCTGCACTTCTCTCTTCGCATTGGCGGATGGTTGTTTGCAGCGCAGGCAATTTCCAGTAAGCTTCTTGGCATCAAACTGCAGATTACACAAGTCATTGACAAACATTAGCAACTGAATAAAATTTAAAACCTCAACACAGTCCACGCCTCCAGGAATCAACAGTTTCTCAACGGCTGACAGCCCAGACCTGTACGAAGCAAAGTGTACAAGCGGCTGGTTTTTACCAGGCTAGTTCAGTTTATTTCCTCAACACTTGGATGTTGCTGAGATTGGTCTCTTCATAAAGCTGTTCAGCAGAGGGAAGTATGGAGTTCTCTCTAATATCCTGGATGGATGCACTGACTTTGGATTTGATAAACACAGAGCACCAACAAAAGGAGATGACATGATCTTTGTCCTAACTTTACACTGGACCTCAAACAAATTAGATTCTGCACCATTCTTTCATCAGAGTCTTAGCCCTTCATTTACAACTTGAAAGCTGTTTTTACTACCATTGGAGTAGTAAAAACAGCTGCAGCAAACACCTTGTGAATTTCTCCCAAAATTCTGAATCGGGTTTGCTTCACAATTATCTCAAGCCTGTGGTGCATAATTTTCAGCCACATTTTTCCTTCCACTCAACTTTTCATTCAAATGATCTAAATACACGATTAGCTTGAGCACTCTGAACAGCTGAGCTCTTTAGCAATAACCTTCATCCCTTTTTTTGTTGTTGTAGAAAATGTGTTCATGTGGAAATGTTTCCAGTGTCCTCCAAGCCAAATTCTGTACTCCCTCTGCCGTAATCACTGATAAATTACAGAGGTGGATTACGCCCTCTTGAGGTCAAATGTGTTTTTGCAGGGACACAGAAAAAGTATATTGTCTTCTTGGTTCTCGAGGCATACTGCTCTGCATGTTTTAGATGTTACCCCGCCTTAACACACCTGACTTAGATGACTGCAGTTCAACAAAAGCTTTTGAATATATTGAAAGATCAGATTATTATGTTATTGGTTCAAAATCATCCATTCAAGAAACAATAAATAATCCCTTCAAAAACTGTTAAAGGATGTAAAAGACTTGAGACTGGGAGGTTGATCTTCCACCAGAAAAGTAATTAACATAAAAACAAAATTATGACCCCCTGATAAAAAGTCTTACTTATTTTACATTTTACCTCATCCATATAAATATAATTTTTACATACTAATCTATCTGAAACGAAGCTGTTCAGCCTGGTCCCATAGTTTATTATAGATCTAAAGTTAATTTATAGTTTTAAATAGTAAGTTGTATATGTACATTATTGTTTATGTCATTATTATTATTATTATTATTATTATTATTATTATTATTATTATTATCATTAAATGAAAAATGCTTTTGGGTAACGTACTTTTTCATAACCATTTCAGTTGTAACCTGATTATATAGTTTGGAGTTAGATATTTAGCTTGCCAACTAAATACTTAGATTGTAACTTACATACTTTATTAGAAATTCTATTTATCAATGTATGAATATCACATTGAAAATATGACTTTGAAAAATGAACACCCTTTTTTATCTCATGACAGGCTAAATAACTCAAATTATTGCTGTGGATTTTTGACTAACATTACAATCAGCAGAACATACAAGATAGCATCTTGTTTTGGGGAAAATATGGTTAGATTAAGCAAATTAAAAGTATAAAATATGTCAATAGCAATACTTGTTTATAGTAAATTAAGTACCACTGAAAGCAGTAATTTCCAGTAACCAGAAGTGTGAAATTATATTTATTGAATATACAAAGCAAAAGTAAAAACAAAAAGTTCTACTGATTTCATATTTTATCTCCTTCATATAAATAGAAAACATAAATTAGGATCATTTTTACATACAATAGAAAAAAGAGCGCAGATGGTGCTTCACTCCTTACCACACATTTTAAAAAGAATATATACAACAAGCTGATATTTCATGCTGCCCAAGTGTTAGTGCAGGTTTTTGCATACACATAAAAAGAAAGTCATAGAAAAAAAAAACAACCTCTTTTCCTTATGTTTTATTATAAAAAAAAGTTAAAGACCAATATTCTAAAGAAATAGTGAAAAGTAGAGCAAAGTAAGACAAGTATTTCTATGACTTAACTATTCCACATCATCCTCACAAAAGAGCTCAAGCTTGTACAGGCAATGCACTCAAAAAGCAGAAAAGTTGGAAATACACAAAAATAAACTTAAACATCTGCCCCCTCTGGCTTACAAGTACCTCAGTAAAAAAATGACAAAAAAATTGACTCTTGGTCGCATCCCAGTGCTTTGGAGTAGTCAAGATGAGAAACAAAGCAGGTGGGGGAACATACACCA
Organism: Poecilia formosa; assembly: GCF_000485575.1. NCBI lineage: Eukaryota > Metazoa > Chordata > Actinopteri > Cyprinodontiformes > Poeciliidae > Poecilia > Poecilia formosa. Next base: position 238,496 of record NW_006800174.1, read on the forward strand.
CACAAGCATTCCTAGTCCATAACCCAGAACATGAACAGGTAGGTAAAGTAAATGGCTGTGTCAATTTTGTACAACTAATAAAATATAAATATCAACCATGCACCCCAAAAGCAGAAATGTTGGAAATGTATAAAAAGAAACTGTAAAACATCTCTGACTTACAAGAACGTCGGTACAGCAATGGATAAAAAAAAAATAGATTTACCTACCTACTTTTACTGACACAGTTTCAGGAGTGTACTACCACTGTTAGAGCAAATCTTCCCAATAAGGAAGAATCAGAGGTAAGAAAGGTCTGATTGGTTAAGAGAAAAAAAGGAACAATCAAATAAAAAGGAACAACAGTCTATGAATCTCAAACTTTCTGTTGTCAGTGCTACTACCCTGACAGAGGTGGCCAAGCTGCAAAATGCTGAGCGAAATGAAAATCTACCTGTCCATTGATCAGAAGGAAACATCTTCTAATGCCATGTGGCACCATCATCCACAGATCCAATTCAAAACTGATATCCTAAACAATTTGGAGCAGCAAGTTAACTAAGAAAGACTTGTGTCTAGTGCAGCAATTTGCAAACAATTTCTCCTTTTATCGTGTCTAATAAACGCAACCATATTTTTTTACTTGCTTGTTTTTAAGAATCCTCAATGACAGCAGTAATATCTGAATGTCATGGAGGAACTTTCAGTATTTTTGAATTTCCATCTTATTCACCCTGCTACTTCCTCTACAGACTAAGGCATTAAAGAGATACTGTTCTGTCACACTTCAGAAGAACAGTTTAATCTCAATGGTTATGTTTGTGAGCTGTCAGGCAATTTACCAATTATCCAAAACTAATCAGAAAATGAAGCAAAATTAGCAAAATGAAGACCAAAATTACACTTGAACATTTATAAGTACTTAATTTACTTAAACGCTTTTTTCATAAGTTTAAACCTCCATATGAGGTATATCAGGGAAGTGTTAATGAGTGTCAGTTTGTTTTAAAATATTTAAACTTCTCAGTTTTCTACTTTTTAGGTATTTCCTTGTTTTTTTCCCAATAATTTTAAACACAAACTATTGAGATAGTTGTTGCTTTAAACACAGGATTTCATGCCCCCTAGCATCTTTACGTCCTGCATGTGGTACAGTTCATATTTCTGGGTCAAATTACTATGGATTAACTTAAGATAGCATTACTCAAGATCTCGGACTGACAGTGCTCTGTCAGATGTGTTTGAATGCTGTTGAGCTTGCTCTGCAGCTTCTCGCTAGCACCAGTTGCTCCCATTTTATTCACTATGTCTGGAAGCTGCTGAATTTGTGCCGCTGTGGCCGATGACACCCAACTGCAAATGCGTGAATGGAGTTCGGAGAAGTTGAGCTCCCGAGTCTCTCTTGCTTTTCTGCCATCCTCAGATGGGAGCCTGTGTACAATTCGTCGCAGCCGTTTGATGTTCATTTTGTGGTGAATGAAAAAAGGTGGGATGATTTCTTTGAGGTATTCGGCTCCATCTGAAAGGAAACATGTTGTTAGAACTACTTTTAGTCAAACAAGAAATTAGCTCCACTGAGAACTTTCTTAAAAACTGATGTATAAACAGTCAAGTTAGAAATTCCAGCATTAATAAAACATCAATGTCAATTTCATGTGAATGATCTATCAGATTTTATTTTCCTTGATACAGTTATTAAAACACCTGCTGCTTAAACTTTGTTTTGCCTTTTTTTTTTTTTTTTTTTTTACCTTTGAGCTGTTGACAGTTTGCACACACACTGTCATGCCAGGAGGATCCTCTCAGCACTAACTGCAGTCCTGCATCGCTGCAGTTCTTGTGCTGAGTGCAGTTTTGATGAGCGGAGGAAATGTCAGAGAAGGAGCCTTCAGAGCAGACGCTGCACACCGTGTCTGTCTCGGCTGTTCCTGCAAGTGAGTCATTTTTTCCCGATTTATCACAAATGTGTAGTTTAAGCAGTATCAAAATATTGTCATGTTTATTACGTTTTAATGTTAATATTAATTTATGTATCGTTTGCATTTCCATTAATCAAACTTTATATGTTTGAAATGGAAATGTCTTTAAATGAATATTTAAGGAGGACATAAATATCAAACAGAGAGAATTCAGAAAAACGATCACACATTGCTTTGTTTGTGAATAAGAGAAGCAGACTGGAAGTGCAGTTGCAATAATTTGCCTCAGTGAGGCAGCATCGCACAATGTGAGCAAGAAATCTTTCACTCTTCATTTTACAATTAAGTTCAGTTAATTTATATATTGGAGGAAGAATGGAATCCCCTTCCATAAACAGCCAAAGGTAACAGTGGTAAAAACTTCACCGTTGTGGGAATCCTGAATAATAATTTGACATGTTTTATGTTCTTCATGATTCTGCAATCCAGCCCCCTATCAATAAAAATATTCATCTGCTTAGCTGCACTTTGAAACAGCAGCTGAGAGTTGAAAACATAGAGATTGATCACTTGTTCAAATGAACAAAATAAGAATGTAAGAATATCACCGTTAAATTAACAGCCTTCAACATATTTCTTTCACACATATTGTGTTTGTTTTGGTTTAGATGTTTGTTTTGCAACTCCACAAAGTGATGTCAGTGTATTTTGTTCCCCCAAATTATTACTGGACCACCTGGTCTCCCTGTATTTGCATATATTTTGCAGGATAACTCGGACATTCTCAGAGGTGACCGTACCTTTGGTGAGCACTTCCTGCCCAGAGGGACACTCGCTGTGTCGGACGCACATGTCGTAGTCCTGACTGTAGAAGTAACCCGGTTTGCACTCGCACTGACAGTCGCTGATTGCGGTGCATTCCTTCTTCACCACCTGGTTCCGCCCGCAGACTCCGCAGCGCAAACATCTACCGATGTAGTTCCAGAGCTCCGTGAAGGAGCCCTGTGGACACGGAGCGCATTCCCTCTCTTTGATGGAGGAGCAGCTGGCGCGCAGGAAGGTTCCCGGCGGGCAGCGGTCACAGTGCAGCGGGTTGCCGGTGATCGGGTCGGTGACTTCGTAGGTCAGCTGGGAGGCGACGCCGTTCGCCAACCAGGAGGAGAGGAGGATGATCAGCTCGGTTGAGATGGTTAAAAACTTCTGGAAGAAAGAAACAAAACATCAAAAGTAAAATTAAGCAACACGGATACGATCAAAACACATTTCAGCTGATTTTCGAATGATAATAATCAAGTAGTAAATTCTCCTTGCGCGCCTGTTTTCAACAATCGCTCACAGAAAGCATGCGAAACAAGCCTCTCTGTTTCAGTCTCCACCTACCATAATGAAGATGGTTGCTGGGGATGCCCATCCTGGGTCTCCTATTTATCTCCCCAACGACGTGACTCACAGCATCTCCTAATATCCTGAAGCCATCACAAGGTTATTCACGTCGACACTTAAAGTGAATTTGTAGCAATCAATTACTTGGATTTTGTTTGTCTGAATCTTTTTTTCCCTATGAGTATCTGCTTTCCCCTTCAGGGAAAAGTCAGCAGCGAGATGCTTTCAGGACTTTAGAGTTTATCAAACTATTCCTGGAACATGTGTTGTTGTTTCTTTTTTTCTTCTTTCAAAATGCTTCATAAGTTTAGATGTATTTTGTAATAGAAAGTAAAAAGGTTTTAATTTTTCCTTTTAAAAGTTCATGGTAACTTCAAGCGTTATCTATCACGTTGCATAAAAATATATATTGTCATATTGTTTCATGTGTGAGTTCATTAACTTTTGAATTGATTTTTTAAAGCTGGATCAGTCAGAGTCAAATACTTTCTAACAGCTTATTCATTTTATACTACAGCATGAACAGTTGTAAGGGAGGCCACAGCAAAAAGAAGCAATATTTAGTATTTAAAAGTAACCAGGATTTAGATGTTGGTTTAAGTTGAATTTATCATACGTTGCTAATCTAGGGGTGGGCATTTATCATATAATTTATTATATACTGTGATAAATTTCTTATAAGAATTTTGACTTATTGTCAATGTCATGATCCATTTTTTCTGTTCAGTTTCTGTCCTGAGTCTCTGTTGTTTCTGCGTCTTCCCCGTTGATTGCTTCCCAGGTGTGTTTCATTCCTAGATTACCTTCCCTGTGTATTTAGTCCCACCTGTTGTCTTTGTCTCTTGTCGGATCCTTGTCATATGTCATACGTCGAATGTTGTTTGTCTGCCTGTCATCACAGTTGAACTGTAAAGTCCTGTGCAAATCTGTAAAATGAATCATTTTCAATTTATATGTACAGTGTATTTATTAAGACAAATAGAAAAAGTTTCATGCAGAAAAAATACTTCTAACTATTAAAAAAATAAAATAAAACGGGTCAATTTGACTCACAACATAACAGGAGGGTTAAGCACACAGCTATTACCTTGGAGTTTTTGTTCTGTCACCCTCTAGAGCAGGGGTGCCCAAAGTGGGTCCTGGAGGCCCGGCATCCTGCATGTTTTAGTTCTCTCCCTGGTGGTAGTAACAATCTTTTCAGCATGTCAATGTGCCTCTTAGGCCTTCTAAGAGCCATCATTTCATCCAGGTGAGTTAAACCAGGGAGAGAACTAAAACATGCAGGATGCCGGCCCCCGAGGACCGACTTTGGGCACCCCTGCTCTAAAGGGAACCTTGAGTTTTACGCATGTGAATAAAGGAAAAAAAAAAAGCCCAACCCAAATAGACTCTATGAAAAAGAAATGGCCAGATATTTAATTAGAGTCCAAACTTTGACTTGGCCATTACAAAACTTTCATAGCATTTTATTGAGCCATTCAGAGATGGATTTACATGTGTAAGACCCAAATGAGCTTTTGGTCAAAAACAGGGAAAGCTGGGGCAATTTCTTCATCTTTTAATGCTAGTGAGCATAATTCAAGATTCTGTTAATTACCACCCCATCAGTTTGAAGTTGTCTTTCTTAAAGGCTGTTCATTATTTTTCCTGTTGTAATGGAGTGTACAACTTCTGAGAAGTTCTGCTTTTGTCTGATTAATGGACTGAATATTTTGCCAAACGTTCTGGGGACCATCAAGATATTTTTGTCAAATTGTGAGTCCTTGTGTTCTCTTTGGTTAACAACAGTTTTCATCTTGGAACTCTCTCATTGATGCCGTCTTTGCTCAGTCTTTGTAAAATGGGTTTTACTGGAATAGTGCATTTTCTCTGAATTATTTTATTTCCTTTATGGAAAACCAAGGCTATGAGTACCATGAGTTGTGGTGTTTGTGGTGAGGACGGATGTGGTCAGACCCAGAATGAAGTGCAAAATGAAAGTTTTAATCGTCATAAAGTTCACAAATCCTGAAAGCACAAGTGAGCAAGGAACAGAACACAGATAGGCACAGGGACTTCACAAGACTAATGACAAGGATCCAACCAGGAGCAGCTGACACAGGTGGGGCTAAATAAACAAGAGAGTAATCAGGGAAAACAGGAGACAGCAGGGTGTCGACAAGACACTCAGAAAACAACTAAACTGGAAACACACCCAAAACTCCACATCTTCACAATGAGCTAATGGAACCATTATGCATCAATGACTTTTCTGGGATTTTTTTCAATGTGCATATGCACTGGGCAGGAAATAATTGTATTATATTGATGTGCTGATGCTATTACTGACTAAATGCTAAATGCCAAAAGTAGAATCCACAAAAATATTTTCATGTTGCAACATGAGCAGATCATGACAGGCAGAGACGTTTGCCTTCAGGAACTCAAAAAATAAATAAATAAATAATCTTAATTTATGTAACTAGCCTCCAGGTTAAAATGTGCTCTTCTTCCAGAATCTCACCACGCAACACACAAAGACAATTTCACGTGTTGCACGTGAGATGAAAAAAACCATCAAAACACAACATAAACTGAGGTTTCAGTGAGCAAAAATGCTCTAAAAGTAAATCTGTGGAGGAAAAAAACTGTCATCCAGGCAGATTGTACGTGGATTCATTCCTCTCACTACCTCTGGTTATGCTTTGTCATTTTTTTAGTTGCATTACTACATTATATTTCAGTAATTATTGACTGTTAATGATCATCTGCTCCACAGTTTTGATTGAATCAACATCCCAGTCACCTGCGGCCCAGCTCTCTTCCACAAAACCAATTCACTTTCACGTTCATCCTGTGTACGCTTTTAGAATTTATGTGTAGTCACTTATTATTTGCAACTGAAATTACTTTGTGCGTTTTACAGAAATTGTTTGCATTTGCATGATGCAAAGTAGTAAAACATCTGAGAAATATTCAGAACTCACTCCTTTCATGGGTATTAAACTCTTTCAGAGCACAACAAACACAACTGAAAAAGATTAAATGAACAAATAAGTTGGATATAGCCTCCAACTGTTAGTCAGTTGGGGGTCAAAGAAAAAGGACCACTGTGAATAATGGTTGGCAGAGGAAGACCTTAACATTTAATAATTTATTGCAAAAACTATTTAAAAGCAACATCAAGGACTGGAAGGCAGCCAGTTTTGCAAATATAAACCCCCCTGGGCACTAAGCACGAGCATTAATACCTGCTTAACTTTTCCATTTTATCACATGACAGTCCCAAATTTCAAATTGAAATTGATTTTTTTTTTACCTGATTAGCGCAAAAGTAGTGTATGACTGCAAAGGATATGAAAATTGTTTCACAAAACCCAGAAAAAATTGATATATTCAGTGGCGGTTTCTGATATGGATGACATGGGCAACCGCTCAGGGCAGTATTTGTGGGGGTGGCATTCAATAATTTACCTCTCGAGTAAGTTGTTGAATTTGAGTATAAATAAACTGCTTTTTTTTAAAGCTGGAGAGGTTTGTTGAATGAGTAGTAGTGGAAAAAAAAGGTTGTAAAATTCTTATAACTGGTTCTGAACGTGTCAAAGAGCACTGTGACGTCCCCCTCCACTTTACGTGGAGGGATTCGTCAGTTATTGTGTTTTGTCCTGAGGCGAAGCAGAGTGGGCGGGACCAGGATTCGCCAGGGCCAGCGCGTCATTGCTATAGAAGCAGCCTGCTTCAGCGCGTGAGGAGAGAGGAGTTGAAGCTGGTTGGAGCGGAGTCGGCTTCTTCACCCAGGTCTGCTCTGCAGAGGTGGCTCTTCCCTTACCTGTCTGGCCACCCCGTCCTTGTTAGGTTTTGTTTGTTTGACCTTTCTTTTCTTTTGCAGGACTTTTCCGTTCATCACTGGCTTCAGAGATGCCATCGACCACAAGGGGGCCACCCGCTTGTCGCTGTTTGGCTCTGTTTATTTGTTTGGGTTGTTCAATAAAGAGCGTATTCTTTTATTGAAGGCCATGTCTCCCTGGCTTTTGTTACGGCTCACGAGCCGGGTCGTAACAAGCACAGTTAATTTTCATCATGTAAAAATGGAAAGAGTGGAAATTTACCGAGACATGGCAGTCCACTCAAATTCACATGGAAAGGTAGTGAGCCTTATTCAGAGACGCATTCAAGAGCCCCAAGGTAACTCTGGAGAAACTGAAGAGATCCACAGCTCATGAGGGGCTATTGTATTCCACACATTTAACCTTAATAAACATAGGCAGAAAGAAAATTGTTCTTGAAGTGCACCCATAAAGACACCAATTAAAATGTTTCTCAAGCCATCAAATTGAGACAGCAATCGTAAGGAACAAGTTCCACTTATGAAAACAGACCAAACTTTCTAGTCAATATATAAAATGTCATCAGTGGCAAAAAAAAAGTGTCAGCCTCAGGATATAAAGGGTTCTTTTTTCAGCAGTCACAATAACTCAAGTTACCATTTGAGTAACTTGGTAATAACACAGAGAAGTCACTATGGTATCATATGGTAGAGAGGACACTATAATGAGACATAGTATCGTCCCTCTGTTCTTTGGTTTCTGTCATCACTCGGTTGCTTCCGGTGCGTTTGTGTGTGTGTTTCCAGGTCTGGGATGAATGCTTTGACAGATGACCTCACTCCCCTTTGATTCATCTCTAGACTTTCAAAGCAGTTCCCTTTCCAGTCTGTCTCACCCCCCACTTTTCCAGAGTCACTCTGATGTTATGCCGTAGTTACAGAGTTGTCAAAACTAGGCAAAGTTTCAATTTGTTACAACCTAATAAAATGCTCTCAGTCTGCCTCAGGCATCTTTCAGTCTTTACTTATCTGCCATGTTTTCATCCACAAAGAGGCTTCAGGCTCTATGTGATGAGCATATTTGACTATTCAGCTTTAAACCTTGAGCTTCACTCTGTCATTTAACAGCTGATTCATTGTCTTGATTTTTATATGATGGCTCAGTTAATGTTTAGAATCACAGGCTAAATAAAATCTAAATTCTGGCAAGTTGTACAGCTCATTGGTAAGGAGCAATTCCGATCATTAAAAACAACAAAACAAAACAACTTCTAGCTTTGAACTAGGGAAAAGAAACGAAATCAAATAGAAATTGATAAATACTTTCCAAACCTACATAAAAGAACCATAGACAACGTATATGATTTTTTTAGCCGACACTTTTGCAAAAGGAGAAGACTCAGCAAACTGCTCCTTCAAGCCGTTCACAGAGCATTCTGCAGGCCTTTTATTTGTGAAAACAAAAGTGAGAAAAGATAAAGAGCAAAGACAGATGCCAAGCTCTATCTACACACACAGGTCATCAAGCCCTTTCCCTTGAGAGCGATTTCTCCCAAGGGTGGAGGGAACGATCAGTTCTCAGGAACACAGGTACTTGGTGACTTTTAGCACAGACAAGAAAATCAAATCAATCCTGAAGAAAAAATAACACAGAAAATCCCCAACAGAAATAATATTTAAGCAAAGCCTAAATCTATTGAAAGAGCTTTAATTTTCTTAATGGCAAAAACAATTCTCACTTTCAATTGCCGAGCTAGAAACAAGGGAAACCAAATTTATTTCCTTAACTTCTGGCATCCAGTGAATTTGGCAGCATTTGAAACAGGTTTTGTCTATGTCTGCTCTGTTGACAGGTTTATGAACATGAGTTATGATGTCACTGAACTAGTTACAAATGCCTTTCAAAAAAGTATGTTAAAATGTCATCTTTACAATGTTTTAATTGTTAAATTAAAAGTGAAAGATGCATATTATGTGATACACAATGGTTGATCTTAAGAGTATCTTAAAATGATCGTTTACTTAAAATCAGATTAAAAATTACACAATAAATATAAGTGTGGTATCTTATCTTAACCCTCTGATGCGTAAGTGGGTCCTTTTTGACCAGGTGAAGTCATCGTTTTGCAATATCTTTGTAATGAAAAGTTTTCATCACTTCATATTCCAGGTATTCCTCAAGAAAGATGATACTGATATCATGCAATTATTTTTTTTTTAATTTACCTTTAATACATTTTAAGAAATAACATGTTTTATGTTACTACCCCTTTCTTCCATGAGTGGGTTCAAAATGACCCACATTCATTTCCTATGGAATTTAAAGGGAATCTGTTTCTTACCAACTGTGACTGTCAGGAAAACATTTTTTTATTAACCAAACACACTAAGACCTAAGTGTCAACCCTGAATAATATTATTTTACACAGCAAGAACTCTTGCATATAAATATTATCTTTATTTTTTATCTCACAAATGTGTTTGTGTGTGTCAATAATGAGTACTGTGACAGCGATATTGTCATGAATCAACATATTAGCCTTCTTCAAAGTTAGCTAACACTAGTTATCTAACCAACTAGCTAACATTACCACCTATACTTTATTGTGCATGTGTATTATTTGTGTGTGTGTGTGTGTGTGTCTGACACCCAAGATAAGAAAACCAAGAGAGAGAGAGTGTGTTGAATGACATACAAAACCTGTTGATCAGTGTGTTCAAGGTTCTTTCTTTTATCATCTCAATAAATAAAATAAAAATTCATAGCTATATAAATAAATGCATAAATAAATGAGCCAGATAGAGTGCCTTCTCTGGGTGGGGGCGGATGTCCTGCCCCAAGTGGAGGAGTTCAAGTATCTCAGGATCTTGTTCACCAATGAGGGAAAAATGGAGAAGGGATCGACAGGCGGATTGGTGCAGCGTCGGCAGTGAAGTGGTGCCGTACCGGTCTGTCGTGGTGAAGAGAGAGCTGAGCCAAAAAGCGAAGCTCTTGATTTACCGGTTGATCTAAGTTCCTACCCTCGTCTATGGTCATGTGTTGGGTCATGTCCGAAAGAACGAGGTCACGGATACAAGCAGCCAAAATTAGTTTTCCCTGTAGGGTGTTTGGGTACTCCCTTAGAGATAGGGTGAGAAGGTCAGATATCCAGGAGTGACTCAGAGTAGAGCCGGTGCTCTTGTGTGAAATAAAACACACTAGAAAGTATTATACAAACCATTATTTTGAATCAAAATGACAAAAGTAGCATAAAAACACATTGACTGTAACCCGGGTCAAAAAGGACCCAGTCACAGAAGACTGTATAGTCAGTCACTCACGCATCAGAGGGTTAAAGAGAAAATTTGGGGGCTTGGTTCAGAAACTACACACTTCCCAAATTTTGTGGTGCCTCAAATAACTGAATACATGTGAACAAACATGTTTCAGGAGGATCCTATATAAATAAATATAAACGTATTTGAGAACCATGTAAACCTGATTTTAATTTCAAGTCTGGATTAAGAAAAAGTCTTACTTTACATGTAAAACTATGTTTACAAAGTTATAGATCTTGGCAGTGGCTGGTTTTACTGGAGCGGTACGTTCCAATGTCTCTGTGGAGCTTGCTGGCCCTTGTTACTGGGCTTAATACAGGCTGTATTGAACTCAAAAACAGATTCTTGAAACAAAGCAGTGATACTGACGTAAGATTAAATAAATTAAAAAACTGAAAGTTAAATAAATAAAGTTGCTTGGACAAGTGCTTTTAGTTAACAGCTGGCACTGAAACCTGAGTCTACATGTTTTTGTGTGTTTCTGATTTAAGTGGTCATTGGTTTCTTTGAATTGCAGCTGTGGGGCGGGTCTTCATCATCAGCAGTTCTGGAACTGGTCGACTACTGGCTGAATAAAAGTCCAGTCCTGTGATCCACTCGACATCTCTGACCCTTGACTGGTGAAACCAGATGTGATCTTCCACCCACAAGGATTCATCTTCTGTGCTCTGTTAATACAAGGAAAAAAGGGATGAAAATCTGTTTTTCTCAGGATAAAATCAAACAGGCTGATTACGCAGTTCTGTTCAGAGATGTACATTAACTCATTATGGAAAAATGTGTCATATTAGTTATTGACTTTTAATGATTAATTGGATCTATTTTTTTACCTGGTAAAGAAAAAAGACATACAAAATGTACATACAGGCTCAAATATCTAGATACACCTGTATCTGTTTGCAGAGACTGGTTTGATAAGATAAAGACTGATTTACATGAATTAAGTCAATGTGAAGTTTTCAAACTTCAGAACACTACTTTGCTGATTTCACTGACAGTGATATTAGATCATCCTCAAACTAGGCTTCCTAATTGGGTTGCAACACAAATAAAAATTGGCATTACTGTCAATAGGGTAGTAATCCCAAACACAAAAAATATCAAGCTTTTGGAATGGGCTTACCAAGATTCCAACCTCAACCCAGGCAACCAATTAATTCAAATAAATTTTACAATTCTGCTGAGAAGGATGGTCAAATATTGACCTAAATCTATGCCAGATGCTTATTGCACCTCGATAACTTATGATTGAGGTGCACCCTGGTTAAATACAATTGTCAGTGGAAATTCGGAGGAGGCTGCATGCTAACGTGTTGTGTCGTTGTCCCACTCTCTATTTTTCCATTTAAAAGAAAAAAAAAATCTCATTCTGTTTTTTACAAAAAAGAAAGTTGGTATTCAGGTGCGAATTGAAACAAATAGTAGAAATGATGGCAACATCTAGACAAGGAAGCCAGGATGAGAATTCTACAAAAAGCTCACTTTGATTTTTGCTTTTTTAAAACGTGGAAGGCCGAGTTAAAAGTTATGTCTTTGAAAACAATGAACTCCCTGTAAGTCAGCATGTGACATTGCTGTCTTTTTCTTTGTCAGCTTTACTCCTCCACAGTTTCAGCATTCAGTAAAAACAACATTACACAACAAGGCAAGACAACTCTTTGCTTAGGACCAACGGGAAGCAGTTTCACCTAAGGTATTTTACCAAGTAACAACTTGTGCACATTTTTTTGTTTTGTTTTGTTTTTTGTTTTTTTTGCTTCCACGGTTTAGTCAAACATGAAAACGGATATCAATAAAGTTCTGGTTTCCTTGTCTGGCCCAGTGGGTGCTTTTGGACAAAAGAAGCCTGCAAACAGAAAGAAAACCAGAATACAGCGAATATGTAATTAAAGCAGAGATTTCAGACTCCAGTCCTCAAGGGCCAGACAGTGCAATTTTAGATGTCTCACTGCTTCAGCACACCTGACTCCAATATAAGCTCATTGGCAGAGCTCTGTAGAACTTGACTGCATGCTAGAGCGGCAGTTTCACTATTGAATTCAAGTGTGTAGGACAAGAGACGTATATAAAAGTTTCAGGCCACTGCATGCAGTTTTGGACCACTGAAATAAAGGGATCACTGTGGATTCAGTCTTACTTTGCATCTTTCCGTGTTGTCAGCTCTGTGGGGAAGGAGGAAAGACACAGTCTGCAGTTCACCACCACAAGCGCTCACTGGCTGTCCTGCGTTCTTGCAGCTTGTTAACACCACAAAGTAATGAGTGGGGATTGTTATGTTGGTTCCAGGTACAAACCTAGAGTTGCACAGAAAAAATATTCAGCTATTACACCAACCACTTCCTTGGTTTCATAGAGTTTAACAGCCAGAAATGTTCTTCCAGTTCATCTTGAATCATACTACTGATCAAATTCCAGTTAATCAGAGCCTCCTTTTCCAGCCTCACAGGGGTTACATGATACTTACCACATATTTAGAGAAACTTGATGAGCATGTAATTAGATTCCAAGTCCAGCACAAACAAGATTAAGACTTACTTAAACAGTTACCTAAGTACTGATGGAAATGAAAAATTAGAATGTGATTATATCTACATAAGACATACTACAGATACTTTGGTCATATTTAGCTGTAAACATTAAAGAAAACACCAGAATCACTACAAAAGGACTCTCATGTTGTGCAAGGCCAGCTTATTTCTCATTCGTGTGAATGCATACCACATTTCACCTGATCAAACCCATGACTTCACAGCTGGATGGTTTTATGACACACAGTCTAATATAAACGTGCATTTTTGTCTGCATTTACAACATTCTGTTCCCCAAATCAGTTTACTTTATTTAATCATTTCCAAGTAAATGAGACATGTTAGATGATACATCCCATTAGAGAAATGACACTTACTGCTGCATCTGCTCTATCGCGTCATATCGGCCATCATAATTGTAATCAAAGACTGGTCCAGTCACCACATTAATGCCATTGTATATGGAAGCATATTTCTTTAGCAAAGTGTTGTGGAGGTAATCCCAAATCCCTGAGAAAACAACAAAACAAAAAACATATTCAGATAAACACAAGCAAAGTGGATATAAAGTCTTTTGTCAATTACCTGGGTTTTGTGAGGTAAAAAAATGAGCCGAGATTAATTAGGGTGTTTCCACACATGATAGTTTGGTAGACTCGGTTTGATTGGAGACTAAAATGGCAATAGCATTTTCAGCTACTGTGGTTCATTTTCACACTGCACTGTTTAAAGAAGATTAAACTTTTTCCAACTTTAATGTGACAAGTAAAGAAAAAAGCTCCAATAATCTAAAGTTGATCATGATAACCTGTTAGTTTAATTCTAGTGGTCATTGTTCTTTAGTTCATACCTGCCCTCAATCACAAAATAAAGTTCAGCTTTTCTTCTTTTTCATCATATCCTGTCCACCACTGTAGAATCAAAATTACTGTTTGAGTGCCAAGGAGAAGCCCAATAGACTTATTTTCACAAGTGGAGCATTACAGCTTTCATTATAATGTGTCACATTAAAGGCAGAAAAAGTGGGGAAATACTCTATTTCTTATAATCACCAAACCCTGGCAATGTAACAAGGATTTGTAGACTTTGACATCTAGAGTAAAAACTAACCTAAAATAATGCTTTTAGAAGAAAATCTGTTGTTTCTGGCTTAGAAGAAACAAACTCAAACTTACTCTTAAATGCAGGGTACATCGGGGCAACATTGCTCATTGTTAAGGCATCGTATTGCTGTTCCTCTGTTATATTTAGATCTGTAAAAGCATAAAAATAAGCAATCAATTCTTTGCTTCTAATGTTTCATATATAATGTTAAACATTACAGCTGTCATGAAATGGTGGCTTTGAGGTGAGGACTGATGGCGGTGGTCCCAGGTTGTTGTGAGAAATGACAATTTTAATGATAAACATGAAGGAGAACAGAAAATCCTGGCAGCACAGGTGAATGATGAGGCTAGGAACTCAAACACAGTGGTAGCACTGGGAAGGCACATGACTAAAGGACACAATAACAACTGGGATGGACAGGGAAACAGACACAGGAGAGTGAAAATACACAGAGAAGTAATCAGAGTAACAACAGACGGCTGGAGACAATTAAGGGAAAGACACACAGACAGGGGGACTAAATTAACACACAAAAAAAACAGAAACCTAAATCCTCACAACAACTCTTTATCTTAATTAGTTAATTTTCTATAATCATTCATTCACCACAATGGGAATTTAAAATTTTCCAGATTGTGTGCCAGACCACTACAGCTAATTGAGGGCTGAAGGTTTAAGATGTTAACTCCTACTGGGCTGAAAATGCTCAAAAACCACTAGTTAAGTAAGTTATTTCATCCTTTGGGTATTCTAAGCAGGCACTAATGACTACTAAGTATTTGGCCCTGCGAAAGTCGTGGAAGTAAAATATATAATGGTTTTTAACAGTAGTTTTCATAGTGTGCCTTTTGTGTAATGAAGTACAGTGAGCTTTTATTTTGATAGTTGTAGAATACATACTTGGTGGGTACAGGAAAGCATGAGTCAAATTGCCAGCAGTTTCAAACTGATCACATCTGGGACTCTGGTGTTCTGGCAATCTCACATCAGCCCTCAAACAGTTGGGTATTACTGCTGGTAATGGGTCCAAGTTGGCCTAAAGAAAAGGAAAATATATGGTTTATTCATTATTTAAACAAATCAAACCCGAATGCCAGTTCAAACCAATACTTTGCTCTTGGATTATTGCTTTTTAATTATGGTCAAATTTTGGACTTGAGAATATGGGAAATATTTCTCCATCCGCTAGCAAGGGAAGGGGTATGGGGATGGGTGATTTCCAGGAAAATGCTGATATGGGAGATGGATACACACTGAGACAGAGGGGTAAAATATGGTAGTTTTCCAGCCAAAACGGGAGGCTGTATAGGTATGCTTACAGTGAGTAAAATTTCTTGCTCCTAGGTGGTCTGAAGTCTGGGCTCAAGTGGTTTGAACTCAATAACTCTTTAAACATGTGAGGCTTCAAAGCCTTGAGACTGAAAGAATGTCCTCTCCTCTCCATGGTCAGTTTGAAGGAGGGTGGTAGTTGTACACCTTTTTCTTCAATAATTTAATCAGCTCAGCAATATATTATTTTTTGCAAAATAAGCTTGTTTTATACCACAAATGTCTGGTATTTCAAAAGTCAATTACTCTTCTTGTGTGTTTTACTCCTTTAAATTAATCACATAAGACTGAAGTGATCACGTCTGTGTCAAGTCAGCAGAAATGTCCTGAAACAGTGTCCTGATAAAAGCTGCTCAATAAATAAGATTTTTTTAAGCAGGTTAGGCATCCAGATGAGATTTAGTTTCAATTAATCATGCACTGGGTTTGAACCTTTAAAACTGCAGCATTTATTAAATCGTGTCTTTTCTGCCACTTGCCATGCTCACCAAAACACTCACAGGTTTGTCGATGGTGAATGAGCTCCAGAGAGGCATGAGGACTTCATGACTGTAGCCGCTGATGAATCCTTCTTGGTGGAGGACGCAATAACCGCTGTCAGGCTGCAGCATTTGGGGACGACCAAACAGCATGTGCTTCCTTTCTGAAGCAGTTTCTAAAAGAGGGCAGATGCAAATCCTATGATATTTTACCTGGTAAACTCAATGTTTAGACAGAAATGCTGGTGAGTCATTGCTTAATTATTACGCTTGCCTGAATTATTCCAAGAACGTGTCTAATTTAACCTGGCAGCGTTTTGTGCAAGTTGGAAAATTCCTAGTTCATGTAAATAGAAGGTATGCAATTGTAAGTGAATGTTATAATAATAATAATAATAATAATAATAATAATAATAATAATAATTATAGTAAATGGAGTACATATTTATTACATACTAAGTGCATTTACAGAATTGATTGAACAAAGACTTGTCAAAGCCACTTACTTTCCTCTAAAGTCAAGTTCAAACGGCTGTTAAATTCATGTGCAGTCTACAAATGGAAACAGGTTGAAGTTAGTTTAGTTTTAAACACTTCTCAGTTTCAGCACAATGTAAAAGATTTAACAACTATTACAGAAAGAAATGCAATGTTTTCACAACACAAAGAGCACAGGCTGAAGATTTTCAGAGATAAGACATCTGTGTGATTGCAGGACAGTTTTACATGTTCTCATCTTATCATGCTGAATTTGACAAATACTGCTGACAGAGTGAATTGCATAATGTAAAAAGGAAGCACTGAGGTTTGGATGAGCCAGATGTTTTGGCAATGACAAAAGAGAAGGTATTCAGAAATGATTTTCCTTCTTTTCAGTTTTATCCAGTTGTGAATCATATCATTTCCAGCTGTTCTCTATAAAAAAACAGAAGCTGTTTCTGACTCTAAAAGCCAAGTTTCATTCAGTTATGACTAACTCTCCATAAACAAAGTAGCTCCTGTATTACTGAGGGTTTAGTCAGTTCCATTGCCAACTGTTTCCAGAAAGAGCATTTTATCTTGAAAGTATTACATTTATCTTAGATGCTGGAAATTGTAGGTGTATTTTCAGTCATTTCGATAAAAAGGAGAAAAAATAACTCAAATGGTTGGAAATGACATGTAATCTTCATAAATGTTAATGGAATTGGTGAGACTACCTTGAGTTATTGGGTTTCATTATGATATTTTAAATACTCCAGAGCTTCCATGGAACCATTATCAAAACATCCCACATAACCTGGATTTAGTTCCATCCAAACTTGTCAGCACTTTCTCCAAATAGTTTCTACTTCATTCTACTATGTAAAGGTGTTTTACAGATCAGTGCTGTAATGTTGCACACCTGTCAGCAAGTACAAACAGTACATGTTGTTTTTCAAAGACATGTTCATTCAAGGACCTCAGGATTCAGCAGAATACCTTCAATATAAGACAGAAGGAGCAACAGTCTGCATGAAAAATGTACAATATTGGAATATGAAACAATACAGTAGATCTGGGTTTCTGTCAGGTTTGACAGATGAAGAAAGATGTGGAAGAAATTCATAACATTTTAAGGTGTGTTTGGAAAATCGCAGAGGCAAACATTATTTCATTTTAACCCACAGTAGGGAGTCAGAAATATCTAAACTTTATTTTTTCTGGTCAAGGCTCACACTCCTCTGTTTGTTTTGTCCAGTTACCATAGTTACATGCTTCATGACTCAGGTGAATGTCTGAAAAGGCTGATTGTATAATTTTCCATGCATCAGAATATGTTGATACAAAGATTCATCATTGATGAATAAGTTGCCTTCAGGATTGCCTTGATGTGTTGATTTTTCACGATGTCATGTTACAGCCGCAACATTTGAGGCCTTTTCTGTACTAGTGTGTGTCGGTCTATCAGCCATAGTTCACCCAGGGCACCAAACAGGCTAGGACTGCCACTGGTTTGCATTTACTTCATTGTCTATTTTCAGATGATTTTTTACTTATGAAAGATTTCCAAAGCTTGAGATATTGTTTTCTAACCTAATCCTTGTGTGATCTTTTCCTGTATGATAGAATATGTTCAGACGTTTCCTTCACAAAGCATCTGATACTAATTTACAAGTTGTTTTTTAGTAAGATATAGTTATAAGATCTTGTTTTAAGTAAATATCTCTTTAATATTGATGGAAATGTGAGTTCCTCAGGCATATTATTTGACTTATATGATGGGAAAAGTTTACTATAACTGAAAGAATCTGCCATTGGAACTAGTACTTTTTAAAAATCAATATTAAGGAACTATTGACTTATAACAAGCTCTTACAATTCTCTGAAAAGTTACTTTGTAAGTTAGTTTTGTCTTAATTCAAAAGCATAAGATATTTGCTCTCGAAACTAGACAAAAATACTTGGTGAGATATTGTGTTTTTGAAGTGAAGGGACTGGAAGTGAATATTTACTATTAAGTTGTTTTTTTTTTATATATTTTAATCTGTGTGATTTCTATACTTTTTTTCTGTATGATCTTTGTCATTGGACATCCATATTGCATAGCTTTTAGTGTTTTTGCGTTAAAAACTTTTGCACATGAACAATTACCTGAGATGTGAAAGCTAAAACGTTCAGGACACAGACTCCTGGTCGCACGGATGGAGGCAGAAGGCAGAAACTGGGACAAAACAAGACGGACCGCACAGAGACGAGCTGACTGAAACGCAGTGATACCCGCCCACCCCGCAGTGGAAACTGCAACTCCTGGAAAACAATGCGCGCTTACGACAGCAGAGCAGACGTGACGCTTCCACCGTGCCTCTCTACACTGCAGGGTGAAGAATTTCCGAGGAGGGTCACATGGAAAGCACAGCTGTTGAAGTTCATTCATTTAACACAGAATCCATAACGCGGCGTTTAGTGAGTGTTCTTGTTCTCCACAGGGAGAGGGAGGCGACTGCATATCTGTGGATTGCAGTGAGGTCGCTGTGCCGCAAAACCATCTGAGGGAACGACGAGTTCCGTGTTCTCAGCCAAAAATAAGTAGTCCATAAAACTTTTCATTTAAAAAGAACAATCTGTGTGATGCAGTGTATTGCAATGTCCACGGGGAACTTTACCCAAATGTGCATCACATTTTCTCCATTTACTTCATGGAAGTGAGACCTGTCGCCAGTCTCTTTCCTGGATTCTGATCCAGGAAAACAACAAAATAACTTCCTGGTGTGACGATTACACCTCAGAAATGAACCACACTTTTTAAATGTATTTATTTGTTTAAAAGCAACATCACTGTGGGTTGATTCAGAAATAGAAGAAATCCATACTATTTTTCCAAATAGTGTTCTTAGAGTCTATCTTGCAGTTTGGATTATTTTAGACTTTGAAAAAAAAAATCAGTAAATAAAATTAAAATAAAACTACCACTAACTGTAGCAACGATTTGTGAGACTACATATTTAACCACACAGGCTGCATCAGATACGTAAGAACACAAAAACAGAGGCAAGCCATTTTCTCTGGTAAGATTAAAATGATGCCACTATTTCTTTAATCTTCTAATTGTTGTTTGCCAATAAAACATTTTGATTTGGCTTAAAATTAATTTACTTTTGAACAGTTAAATGTTGTTTTGTTTTAATTTTTTTTAAAATGAAGAGAAATATGTCCTTTCTTGTCACCCCAGACTAACAGTGGGTAACTTCTATAACATGAAGCCATGAAATGATACTCACCAGGGCTGGGCATTTGCATCCCAGCTCGTCTTCAGGAGTTAGACTGATGAACGGGCACTGAGTCGGCTTACTTTGCTCCGCAGGGTGAGTGGGGTTGTAAAACGTCTTGCTAAGAACGTGATTCATGCTGCCATGTGTGCCGTTGTTGTTATATGGAGAGATCTCTAGCACGTCTGGGAATGTGGGGAAAAAAAAGAAAAAAAAAACTTTTGGTGCTTCTTAGCTTTTCAAGACAATCATTTTTACAATAACTGTTTACATTTCAGATTTAGATTTAACATTTGGGCTTAGTTTTGTTGATCACATTTTTTCTTTCAGACATAAAACACTCACCGCACATTAAGTTGTAGAGCTCAATGTTAGCAAAGGGTTCAATCGAGGTATTTTGCTGAAACTTTGGTCCATAGCTGAGAAACATTGCCTGTAAAGAAAGAAAAAAGTCAGTTATTTTGTATTTGTTATGCATTGTAAGTCAGGTGGGCAGGTTTCCAAAATGGAGAACTCTTTACTTACATGCATGCTCCCAACATCGTTGTCATAGCCGTGATTCCCACCTGAGCAGAATCTAAGTGATCCTAAAAATCTGGGGGGAAATTTTTATTTGATTTTTTTTTTACATTTCTCTCATGAATTTTCTTCCAGTCATGCATTACTAAACGGTAAACAGCTAAGGGAAACAGTGACTAACTCTCAATATATTGCATGAATCAAGCTATGGTAACAACCACAAAATAATGCTTGTTTAATCATTGCCTTCCAGTCTTTCTTTGATTATCAGGAGAAATTGGGCTGTTTTTCAAAGGATGAATAATTTCCTGAATGATTAATATTAGAATAAAAATATGGTTAAATGGTTCCACAGTTATGAAAACTAAAGACTCTCTTGACATGAGAACTGTTGTAAATATCTTCTTTTATTTGTCTGCTCTTCGCCAAACAGCATTATTTGTCTGCTTTTTGGTGAATAAACTAAGTAATTTTTTTCTATTCTATTTTTTTCTAAGCCATCATGAATAAAAATAATTAAATAAATAAATAAAAATAACCGAAGATGTTCTTTTTAACAAAAGCTGCCCTAAACAGGTTGCTACTGGACCACTGTCATGTCATTGTTGTCTCTATTGTATTCATATGGGAAATGTCTTGGATTGCAGAAAAAGAAACAGAATATTACTAGAAGAACAAGAAAACAAAGGCATATTTTTGTCAGGACTTTGAAATCTGTCTGCTTTTGATGGCTTTGTGCACAGAGATAGCCCTTCTTTCACTTCCTTTATCCATTCATACATGTAAATACAATATAATGTGTAGGAGTCATATTTTTTGAAAAATGGAGAAAAATAATGCAAAAAAATGCTTAAACATCAGTTTTACAAATTTTATATCAATATTCTATTCTATTCTAATTGTGAAGCTTTTATAATTTACACATTATTTTGTTGTTCTTTCTTTTAGGTCAGTCGATTTCTTTTATTTAACAGTCAAAGCCTCCTGCTGGTAGGTAAATAATACAATTTCTTTAGATTTCAAACAAACTGAAAAAGAAAGAAAATCCCTTTTGATCATTTGTTGTTAACGAGGGTCAGAAACATACTAAGTGATACGTAGCTGATAAAGTAAAAAGAAAAAAGAAAACACATGACATAATTTTTCGACATAAGCTGGATTTCTACACAAAAATGTGAGCCAAAATTGTTTATTCCAGTCAGGATGCACAAATTGCAAGTCATCAGTGAATACCTCTCAAACTGCCATTTTGGCTCCACCAGTACAGTGACGTCTTCAATGCGGCGACTGTTGGCGTAGTGGAGCCGCTTTGGTAGGTTGGACTTCAAGTACGGTGTGATCTTCTGGTCCCGCTTCTTGCACTTAAATTATCAAAACCAAAAATACTGATTTTATAATAATAATATCACTTTTTGAATAGATATTATCTGTTAATTTCTTAAAACATAATTTTATGCTTTACAAATGGGAGGTAATTTTAAAAATGTTTGCGTTTAAATGTAAACTTTAAAGTCCTAAACTAATCTGTCAGAAAAGCAATACTTTTCTGCATCCATGTATACAGTAATTATTCAGAGTACTGTTGATGTAAATACTTACACTCATATTAGCAACAAGTCCAGCAGAGTCCACTATTGAGAAAGAAACATGTTAGTCATTTCAGAATTATTCATTCGCTGAATAACAAACTTCCAATTACTGTACATTAAACTGTGTTTAGGAGCCAATCTGTACAATAAGTATCAGCATATTTTACCACTAGCTGTAGTTTTTCATGCTGTTAAGCAGTAATTTTCATTTGTTGCATATTACCATTATTATCACAATAGTGTTTGTTTGTTTTGTTTTGTTTTTTTGTTTTTTTTTTGCATGGAGCCAGGTTTGTGTAGATAGCATTCTCCTTTAGTAAATTAAATCATTTTAAAACTTAACTATTTGCACATGCCATCTGTGTGACATCTTAATAAATGATAAAAAAAAAGGAACAAGTTGAGATTCTAGGGAATTGTTTTAAAAATTGACTATGATAACCAGCTGTATAAATCTCTTACAGTCAGGGACAGGTGAAACCTGCAAATACTTTAGACCCCTTCCCAAAACATTTATAACTGCCTGCCATCACGCCCAGGTATTTCAGCTTACCAAAAGAGATTTTCTTTAACATATGTTAGATATATTCTATGTACAAATAATTTGGAGTTGAATTCCATGTAAAAATCTATGAATATATGTATTTGCGGGGCTAATATATTTTTAATCAACATCCTTATTGGCTAGGTTATGACCTAAAACTCAACTTTACACCTACTACTTAGTTTTCATGAGAATAATTTAATGTTATTTCTAAAGGCTTACTGTGGATTATGCTTAAAATCTAATCGTATGTTACTATAATATCTTTTTCTTTTCCCTAGAATTCATTCTAATCAGTCTATGGTCCACAAAGAAACCACACATAAAATTAGTTCCAATGTCTACACTCAGAGGGAGTCTCGTTTCCATTTACAGCAGATATTTCTCTACCCTTGAAGAAACATGAGTAATGTGTTGGCTTGTATTGTCATGTCTAACTGTATGCTATTAGTCTTCCTCTTGACTTAAGCACTTGCAAATTAAACTTCTTCTATGGGACATGATGGGCATGTTCAATTCAGGAGTGTGAACCTAATCTGAATTGCGTGAGAGGAGCGCCCACAGTGCAACATTTCTTGATTGTGAATAATAGAGCGAAGGTCGTTGGCAGATTATATCATATCTGTTACATCCATGCTTTCTTTGTTGCTCAGATGCCTTGTGCAACTGTTTAGAGGTTAATCAAAGTAGAGATAATTTTGTGGTTTCCTCCCTCTGAAACCCAAACACACCCACACTTTTTCCACAAAGTCACAAACATCATCGTTCTTCCTGCGCTGATACCAACTCAGTCATTGTGATAAGCAAGGCCTAAAGAATATTCTATTGACCTCTACAACAGCAGCACATCTACTTACACACAAAGTCTTCATTCCTGGCTCTGATGCGTCCAAATGGCCCCTCGTTCACAAAATAATTACTGATGTTTCCCACCAGATCCTCCATCACCTCCTTTCTGTCGCAGCTGATCTCCTCCATACCTGCAAAGCATTGGACTCTTGCAATAAAGTGCATCATAGAACTACTGATATGTGCTAAAAACTAGAACACATAACATCTAAAAAAAAATAAGTGTAACTGAAAGGTTAATTTCTTTTAAGAAACTGAGAGTCAAAAGGTGAAACACAATCACCTGGATCATTGATATATTTTAACTGCTTATTTCTATAAATGTTCATGATTTTCATTAGGCCAAATAAAAACAAATTAATATAGACATGCCAGGTCATACTACACAACCAATTGAAATACTGTTGAGTTGACTCATTGTCACCCTCTTAGAAAGGTGGACTATAATAAGACATTGCAAAAAAAAAAAAAAAAAGCTGGCTCTTCACAAAGCCTGTATCTAACCATGTTATCCCTAAGTTAAGTAGAATGTTGTCAGGAAAAGATTCACAAGCAACAGGGATAAGTGGAACCTCAAGATTTTGTGAAGCCGATTACGAGTTTTCCAGGAAGATTGCTCTGGAGTCAAACTTTCCACAGACACCACAGAGACGTCCAGGACACGAACTACAACTGTGGCTTTCCTTGTGTTTATCTAGTGCTGAGCTACAGATAACTTCAGACATCTCTTGCCTAAACTCTATAACATATTAGTTTCTGCTTTTAATATTATTGTTGAAATACAGTAATATTTAAATGAGTCTACCAATTCCTGTATGCAATTTTTTAACATAAAAGGCAATAAATGGTTAAAGGCTGAAGGAACATAAGATTGAGGTTTTCCGCTGCAGTTTTTTCCAGAACCCAACCATCCAAACAAGAGCTTTTCACAGCTATATAGCACAGAAATCCAGTTAACAACGTCACTTGAGGTGGATTGACACAGCTGCAGCGCATTAAAGGATGATGTATAATGATGAACAACACTTATCCATTAGTAAGCTGAGAACTTGGAGACAGACTGCACTCCAGCCACAATGACACACAGGAATGACGCCAGGCTGTCTGCATTTATCGTCTTCTAGGTTTGTTTGTATCTCCTGTAGCTGAGCACTTAATATGAACACACAGGGTTTTATTTGGTGGCAAAACAGCGTTAGCAGTTTTCTTAATTTGGTCATATTTCTGTGTTTGTGCTTTGACAACTTGAAGGAACTGGAGGCACAGCCTCAGACACACAGCAAAAGAGAAGAGTTTTAATCCAAAAACTGTCTGATTAAAATAAGCAACAACTAAAAAAAGAAACAAATTGAATAGCTCTTGACTTGTCAGACATTTTGATATTTTTGGGTTCCTTCATCATGCAACTTGGAGGGGAGCAGAAAAAAGAAAGAAAAAGCATCTTGACTGAATGAAGGTTCCATTCAGACAAAAGAAATTCAGTGGATCTATGTTTCCTTAGAAGTTTGGCAGATTCATGACTAGTTTTTAAGACTCAGCTACAGCCAAAATATTTATCTGGCTCAAAACACTGACTGGGTCCACAGGCACTAAAGAGTAATGTTCATCTGAAATAAAGTTCAAAACATCTTTTTGTGCAGCATGTTCTGAGTTACCATGATCAGCAACAACAATGATGTTGAGACAGCGATGCAGGTCAATTTGCTTGAGGCCATTCATGAGCTGACCCATTATTTTATCCACTCCCTGGATTGCTGTGCTTATCTGCAAAAAACAAGGAAAACATTCAGTTTTGTTTTTTTTTCTGCAGGAAATGGCATAACATAATTAAATGATGTTAAAGGGGAAACATTTGGTCTAATACCCAGACAGAATTTTTGTTGGCTCCAAAACTGGTTAAATGATAATAACCCAGAGGACATCGTGCAGTCATCTGTTGCTCACAAACATTCATAACCACCCATAAAAATACTGACATTTGCAGATTTAAGCATGTTCACACACAATTGAGCAAAAGACATTCAGCATTGCGTAAATGAATTTACATTTTTGAAGTTAAAGTTTTGTTATATTCTTATATTATCTAATCAACAGTGAATTCATTATTGTAAATCCAATTCTGGCAATTAAAAATTATTTAAGTTGCATATTTTATAACCATTGCACCTAATCAAGAAGAATGTATACATTTTGTTTTTGTTATAACTGATCATTTAGTTGTTTCCAAATTTTAAGCAAACCAGATTTTCAATATGGTTTATGTTAGACATTTAGGAGGCTTTATGTATTTTAAAACTAGTTCAGTGAACCTTTTCAGATCATTGTCGTGCCAAATTGTGTCCTGGAGCAACCAAGAATCCACCAAATTTCAATCTTACTTTTGGTGGAAACTGATGGGAAAATATGTCAATAACCAAATCTCCATAGTGAGCTAAATTTAAATTAAATGAAGTAAGAAGGTGCAAACTAAAAAAAAAAAGTGAGTTCTCTAAAACTGATATGTTTGGGCTTCAGTAAAATTCAAAGTCAGCCAGATTGTCAGAGGTACTGATAGAACAAAGAACTACCCCTCAACAGATGGATGGGTAAAATGTGAAAACAGTTACAGTACCTTAGACAGCTGAAAAATAATCCCAAACAACAAATCTTAACTGGTTTCCCATTGATTTTATGCCAAACAACCTTGTGAACATTTTTAGACCTGGTTTATATGCCTCATCCCTGCTTGGAAACCAACCAGTTTATTTATCTCCTTTTTTTTAAATCAAAAACCGTAGTGAAATGTAAAGCTACAGTTACCCCTGAAGTTTGTTAATTTCTAATAAAAACATGCAATTGAGGTGCAACTTACATTTATTCAAAGTGCCTAAAATTATTTTCTAACATAAACCTCTCACTGGCACTGCAATACCCCACCCTTATTCCTAAAAGAGAGAAACAACAATCCACAGTATTGTGGATTATTATGACTAAATAATCCACTATAATTCCGCTGTTGAAATATCTGATGGAGGAGGAAATTATACTGTTTAAGCCTTGGGAAATTAAACATCCAATTCCAATCTTGTTTCTGCAAACTTCAAACTTCCTCTGACTAACCTGCAGCTTGTTTTCTTCGAAAACACGTCACTGTCTTTCTTATCAAAAATGAAACAGACAGAGAAATTGTCCCTGTTTTCCTCCCACTCTCCTCCGCTTTATGGACATTGGTCAAGCTCATCTCCTAAGAGGCATGTTTTGAAGGAACAGGATGTTCATGTTTGATCAGTTGGGAGTCATTTGCTGCCAAAGCACACAGAGGACAGACTTTCAGTTGGAGTCACCCTCAATATGTTGTTTCTAGACAGAATGTGACAAAGATCAGTTAGATCTCACTTCTTTGAGGATGAAGGGGGAAGAATTGCTGTGTTCCTGCAGCGGCTCTGAAACACATTCTAGACAGAAGATGGAGACAGTTTTATAACCCATTCAGCTCCTCTCACCAACCTCTGCAGGGCTCTTTTTATTGGCTAAATGTGTACATATGGCTGACAAATTTATTTCTTCTTTGCAAATACTGTACATGGAATCATAATTATTATATTACTACTAGAGACCTTGGCTTAGCCAGTCCCACTTATCTAATCGATGTGACATATTTACATTAGTGGATTCCTAGTTTATGCTGTAAAGTTTATCATAATTTCTTTTAGGTTCCATATTTCAGCTTGCATGCCCCACATTAAGTTGACTGTATCTTTTTCACTCCATTGATTCTTTAGAAAATGTGACGATGACTGTAAAGAGTTGATCATAAAATGTTCTTCAAAATACTAGTTACACCTCTGAGCACCCTCTTCATGAAGCTGTTATACAGCATGAGTGTGTCTCCAGTCAGAGGCTTCTAAAGAGTTGCTGGAATACAGACTGCTACAGGACGTCCTTCCTGCCCACATGTCGGCATCTACAACAACGCTTTGAAGAAGCTTCAATAATGAGTTGCCACAACATTTAATTTCCCTGTAACTTCAAACTGGAAGGGGAATAATATTTGTAAATAATTTTAAGCAAAATGACCTTTGCAGGTGGCATGGTCTGTTTCTTTTTGTTTTTGTTTGTCTTGAAATGTCTGATTCGTAGGGACGTGTCCCTACAACCCACTTACTTGGTGATTGGCAATGAGGTTATAAAATGTTATCATTCCTCTCCTGCAGATGGTAACGTTATATCCAGCACTAACATTTGGACATGCTGTGTAGGCGGTGCAGGTGCCATTGAATGGCTGCAGATTGCTGCAACGCTTTCATCTTCATGGCAATGAAAATTCAACAGTATCGAAATCCAGCAGCAGAGAGACAGTGCTGATTGAAATTTCTAGACTTCATGCTGACATAGGTGCTCACCATTACTTTATGAAACTATTTGAAGTATTGCTCTGATCATCATAGCAATATCTCTAAAGAAATGGAACAAAGCTCCAACATGTAACAGCTTTTCTGTCTACATACAAAAATGCATCAGGAATATTGAATATCTGTTCCAAAATAAAGAAAATGAAATAAATTATCAAGTTTGTTGTCAATCTACAGAGTGAGGAAAAAAGGAGAGAGAGAGAGAGAAAAAAACTGTTAAAAATCTAACATCTGGAATTTGTCAATAAAAATTCTGGAAAATGAGTTACATCACCCCTCCATTAACTTAATTTTATGAAATTGGCCAACTTCAAAGATGAGTGAAAATGTTTGCCAAGCAATGGTAACTGTTCTCCATGTCACAGTGACTTCAGCATTCCTTGGTTTTCCTCAGAAACGGTATGCTTGATATCACCCAAATGTTTTCCTTTGGATGAAGCTCTGGAATAACACTCCATAACTTTCATTTATGGAGCATTATTTGATACCAAAGCATTTTCCTGCTTTGGCATCAGGAAAATGTGCCAATCAATGTGTTCATTGGAATATTGCAACCTTGACCTAAGCCAATATTATTAGTTATAGATGTACTCTGAATATCACAGCATACACGGGTAGCAGATGACGTTCCTTGATCATATTGCAGCTTATTTTTGGTTCAGTCTTGACCTCTTTTGGGTTTTCTTGAATAACGTTTTCCTGTATTCTTCCACATCTGGTTCTGCTTTCCGTTTTGGGACACTACCTTTAGAGTGTTTCTGTTTCAGTTTACTGAAAAGCAGTTTGTTTTCCTTCCTCTGAATGACTCAATTTAGTTTATCAAAACCACCTCCATCCTCACTTCGAATCTCAAGTCCAAAGTTTGCATCTACGTGAGAGTGGCTTTCTAAATGCTTTTAACTTTACAACCTTATACACTAAACGTCAAATTATGGTGTCTCAAACATAGCTCATAAAGGGCAATGGACCAGTAGGAGTAAACAGCACATGAGCTCATAGTTTCTATAAATCCTACTCTGTTGAACACCAGCTACACAAAAA
Organism: Poecilia formosa; assembly: GCF_000485575.1. Taxonomy (NCBI): domain Eukaryota; kingdom Metazoa; phylum Chordata; class Actinopteri; order Cyprinodontiformes; family Poeciliidae; genus Poecilia; species Poecilia formosa. Next base: position 267,004 of record NW_006800174.1, read on the forward strand.
CGTAAATGGAAAATGTAAATGGTGCTAAATATTGTCAAACATCAAGTATACTTTTTTTTTTCCACCTGTGTGGTCATGCTGTATGTCATCTAAATGGATTCCTGCCAACTTTCTGAGGAGACAATCAACTCGAGATTTAAGACTTTAACAGTTTTTCTCACAGGAAATTAAATTTATTTGACTTCTTTTGAATAATGAGCCGAGGAAGAAAGGGATCTAAGCTCATCGAGAAATGACCTAACGCGAAAGCAATTAGTTTGCTAGTGCATGCCATGCCTAAGAATGAATGGATGTTTAGAGATGCTTGGCAGGAGTTCAAGGTGAGCTTCTGAGTGAGAGACCCATTAGACTTGGACCTGATGGAGGCGAAAAGTTTGAGGATTCAACATGTAGCTGGGCCAGAATAGGCTTCTTACGCACTGTGACTGTTCGACGCTTTAGTTCTTCCCCTAAACGGTTAATTATTTAATTCCACTTAATTCCTAAAAAGGTTTCTGCAAGTTTCCACCCAAAGACATGAACAATCTATTTCTACAGCAGTTTAATTTGAAAGTGGAGTAATAGAATATATAATGACTTGAATATAATTGATGGAAATGAGTATTTGATCCCCCATGGACCATATAATTCTCTTGTTGTAATAATCTGTTGTTTTTTTAATCCTCAATTACACAGGCCCATTTTGGACATTATTTAACTTAACCTATCCAGTTGCCCATTCCTTTGGAGAAGGAGAAGTGCACTATTTTTTTAAATAATTGCATAGTTTATGTTGAAAATGTACAATTGCTGTACAGTATGTTCTTTAATCTTTTTTAAAAATATGTCATTCTAACCTTGGTTTAACTGCCTGTCACTTTGCTGCTGTTGCACCAGAAGTTCTGTTCTATTCTAACCTATAAATGGACTTTGCACTTTACCTACTGTGCAATAAAAAACTTTTACCCTGTCATAATCAGTTATGATAAGTTACATTAAAGAAATAATGATGATAAAATTGTTTGCGAATGATTGTGGATTAGGGGAATTGGAGATACCAGAATATTTATGAGTTTATGAGAAGCTTTAAAAGGGCATGCAGGTCGTCTAAGATTATCTGATTCTGTTGCTTCCTTATTGTCTGACAATAAACTGAAATGGCCTCACCTTTGCGTCGACGGGACCAAAGTTGTGCCCGGATTTATCAGGTTCCTCCAGATAGAGTGTGTAGAAATCAGGCCTGAAGGACAGTTTTTGACATTAAAATTAGAAATCTGATGATAATTTCAAAACAATAATCTAAGAGTGATAATCTGAAAAGAAACTCTACCATAACATACAATCTAATATCTTCACTTTTATAACTTAAGTTATAATCTGGAAGTAAATATCGCTACTGATACCAACCTCTCATTATCTGGCAGCTGCAGCCACTTCAGAATTGTAAATACTCTTTCTTCAAACGGCACATTTCTGAAAAAGAAAGATCATGAATTAGAGCATGGAGGAGGAGCAGAAGTTTGAGGTTTCCATGTTTTATGAGTGATTCTTTTCTTACTCAGACTCATCAATAAACTAGAAAGCATGTAATATTAATTGGATATTGTAGATTGTAATGATGACAAATGCTTGACATTTCCTTTTTCTTTTTGAGTTTTATCCAGAACAATTTCGCCTGTCTTTGCTATCCCAAAATAGCTTATCGATTCTTTAGAAGACACATGTGATTTCGTGTTTAGCTGTGCCTCAGAGTTCCTGTAAAAGTGCCCCTGGCACAGCATGTAATTGTTTCTCTGTGTCTTCCTGCTTTTCCACCTGACACTCAGCCAACTGCAGCAGATGGCCCTACATAAAGAACCTGGTCCAGCTGGAGTTTATTAAAGCTGAAGAGAAGTCTTTCCTTTCCACTGATGCTTCATGCTTGCTCCAAATTAGTAGTTGCTGCAATCAAAGATTCAATGCATCTGACAGAGATTCCTTTGATTTTATAACTTTTGACCAATTGGCAAATTATCAACTGAAACTGGTATTGTGTTTTTTTTTTTGTTTTGTTTTTTTTTTTTTTGCAGAACTAAACTGGATGTAACTGGTTTTGAGTTTTGCCATATGGTTGGATTGTACTGAAAGGTGTTGGATTGATCTGAATCATAGTTAAACTGTTCAAGATGCATACGAAAGGAACCAGTTTGTCTGAGTCTTGAGGTTTTAATTATCTTATTCAGTGACCTTTTATTGATTTCTTTATGGTGCTGCTTTGTTTGTGTTTCTCCAGAACTCTGCTTTTAGTTTACACTTATTGCCAGCTGAGTCATTCCAACTGTTGATCTTCTTCAGTGCAATCTGTCGTTAGCAGTTCTGTGTCTAGCCCTGGCGTTTGTAAAATTGCATATCATAATACACCTTCTCCCCACAATCATTGCTCACAGATGCCAACGCTGTTTGTGGTTCTGAATATAGCCATGAGCTCTTCTGTTATAAAAAAAGTGGTTTGGTTGTTTGAATATTTTTGTTCATTGGTTCAAAGTGTGAATGTCACTTAAATCACTATCAGCTAAAAAAAAAAAAAAAAAAAAAACCACCTCACCAATGTAGGTTTGGCTTCCAACCATTGCTTTGTGTTACTAGCGAACACCAACAGGAACATCTTGTTCTGAACTATTAGGGTTGGGCTCAAATGTCAAGTTCCCTTAAAGCTGGTTTATGGAAGGAAGCATTTCTGTTCATTCTTTCTGTCTTGTTTAAACAGAAATTCACCTTTATAGTTTAATACATGTGGTGATTTATGATCTGAAAAAAAAAAAGACTTAGAACTCTCAAGTTTTTGAAGTGTTCTTGAAATCCACTGGAGCCATTTAGGGTGACTTGCAAAAGTAGTCACATCTCTTGAATTTTTGGAAATGTTGCCTTAAGCATTACTGTGTTCTCTTTGGTTTTTATGAAAAAATAAAATAAAATAAAATCATCACAAAGCAGAATTTAATTGAGAAGCATAGTCTTGAAGCAGACATTTTTTGCCCAGCGCTCTCTGTCAGATATTTCAAAGTGGGATTTGATCTGAACAGCAGATTTCAAGTCTCACCACTGAATCTTAATTCCATATGCTTTGACTTTGACTGGGCCATGCCCAGGTGTTGGAGAGAGGTGATTCAGGCACATGGAGACCACAAACACTACTGAGCCTCATTTTGACATGTCTGGAGGAGTTTCCAATAAAGTCGGATCAGTCTTCCACTTTTAGTTTTGACAACCATGTTGTAATAATTTTGATTTACATTGATCTTTTTTATGCTATTTTGTTCTCCTTGCATTTTACTATGAAACAAATAAAGGATCTAGGGTTTGATATTTCAGTGTTGTCTTTATTTTTGAGCAGTACATAGCTTTAATTAACACATGTAAAATATTTAAGCCTTTAACTTTAAGTTTCGGTCAAATGGTAAAGACTAAGTTTGTTCTGTGCATAACAGAAAAAAGTTGAATTCAATTACAATAATGTTTGTAGGGTCAAAACACTTTTTAAAACATTATTTATAATGTTTGGCATTATAAGCAGTACAGTCCATCCAGGTTTCTGTAAAAATATGACACTTTCCAATGGTTTTGATCCAGCAAATGCCAGTCCTATCTTACTTGGTGGGGGGGAGGGAGAATCAGCCATGCATTGACATCAAAACACTTAAGAAAAACAAGGACATGAATGTAGTGTAAATGGATGCTATTGGTGTAAAAAATTATGACAGAGATTTCCCAAAGTCCAAAAGATTAAGCCTTCTGCTGATAAGGTTAGCATCTGTTGATGCGTTGAGGCTTCAGACATTCCCACGCAAAGACGAAAAGTTATCCTGACTCTGCCTTACAGTAAATCTGAGAGATAAAATCTCCTCTTTTGCTTTTTACAGAAATTAGGCCCGAGTGGATGGTGTTTGATATGGCTGTCTACAGCTTTTCTGGCTGTATTTTAGTACATGGCATCTGCATCTTACCCATCGTAAGGCTTGTAGATGTCAGGAAAACTTCCGTTGATTTTGACATCCGATCCTGGCCAGAAAAAGGTTCCAGATTTCAGACCTTGATGCATAGCTGTGTTCCAAATCTGTTGAGACAAACAGGAGACGATATTTTACTGAAAGCTGAAGAAATAATTTTTACAAATCCAATTTCCACTACAATTGTTCATTTTGATATTTACAAGTCAAAGGAAAACTTTTCCCCAGCTTTTTCTTTGCATCTAACATTTCTGCTTGCTCTTCTTAGTATCTCGATGTAAGATTATAATTAAAGGAGAACTATGTGAACATACACTAGTGGAAAACAATAAATACATAAATTTTTAATTGGAACAAAACATAAAGAAAAATAATAATTCAATAAAAGCCGAACTCTAAGCCTGCGTCAAACTTAGAAGGACTCACAGGTTGTCCAAGGTACCAGGCCGGGTTGTTCTTCTCATCATTGCCCAGGCTGAACGAGGCATCAAACACTGGATCGTACATATTGTTGTCAATCAAACCATTGGACTCTGGATACAGACCCTGAACATGAAATGAGGGTAACATGAGAAACAGAATGAGACATATAAAATTCTATCCAACATTTTCTTAAATACCAACTGCATAAATAAATGCTGAACTCCTGCCAATAAATGCAAGTCATGCCTCAATGACTTACTCAATCAGCATCTACTGGTGCATGTTAGCATTGCTGCAATACACTCGTGACTTAATCTATTCATCTAAGTTAAGTCATGGGTGTGCAAGTAAAAAATGCAGTCTATCCAGGTGTTGTAAAACTGTGAAAGGAGATACCACGGGATTCCCTTGCGTGGGTTTGAAAAACAGTTTCCATGAGATTGCCTGGAATTTTCTGACTCAGAACTTAGAAAGTTCAGCAAAGTTCAATCAAGATCCAGGAAAAGTTGGACAACTGAAAAGTAACAATTACCTCTACGCAAAGTGCAACTAAACCCCGGTGATACGGAAACATAAAACTAAACCCTAAGTAACATATTTAGAAAGTTTTTCAGAAAAAACAAGCTGATTTGGGGGTTAGCTGCACATTATTATTCTAAGACAGTGGAACAAACTCGCTCCAGGAGACTCGTCATTATTAGTCCTTCTGCATGTTTCTTAATCTCAACATAAAAACAAATATGTTCTGTGAAGACCTCAGAAATCTGTTGAAGAACTTTGTGTTGCAAAACAGCTCCATGAAGACAGCATACCCATCAGGTATGCAGTTGTGAAGAAAATTAAAGCAGAGTTACATTATTTTAAAAGTCTAGCTTCAGACTTCTCATTGAAAACTGTTCAACTTAGATTTAAGAAGAAGCTTAAATCTGTTGAATAAGAGATGTCTCCTTTGTAGTTTATTGCCACAAGTCATGCAGGAAAAACAGAAAAAGTGGAAGAAAGTGCTCTGGTCATATGTTGAAAACCTACAACAGTTTTCTTTTCATTCCCAGTTATGTACCATTCAATATTGGTCTTAATGTCAAAATATGACATTTTGTTTACATTTTTAAAAAGTGTGTGTGGTTTTTGTTTTCAGTTGTGTAAATAACTCTGCCATAATCATTAACCCTAGTCACTGATAAGAGTGTCAGTTTATATCTATGCATAAGTCATACCGCAATCTTTCCTTGCATACCTTAATCACTACAGTTAGGGAAATGAATATGAATGCACAAGTAAAAAATGCAGTTTGTTGAGAGGTTGTTGAACTGGAATCAATAGAGATCATATTCAGAAAATCTCCAGGATTTTTTTTTTACTCAGAGCAGAGATATTTCAGCTGACCAGAATGTAACATATTGAACATATTCAAGTAATTTTGCATTAAAAATTGTGATCTAAAAGGTGTTTTATAAACATGTTCATGTAAACCTTTTACATGAACATATAAAATCCTTTAAATATGTAATGATGTATGTAATTTAGTAATTTGAGTCATTTTTATTCCTATATATACACAAATTTCAGACCTTTAGAGATGCACATGTGTGTAGTTTTGTTAGTGCAGTTTTATGAGACTTTACCGTAACAATGGTGTAGTGATTAGGAAAAGTCTTGCTTGGAAATGCTGCCTGCATGTAGGGAGTTGATGTTCCACAGCTTCCTGAAGATAACATGCAGAACGTAATAATGTGGAGGCATGTTATCCAGTCAAAGTTTTCCTTGGAATAAGGGAACCGGTTTGTGCATCAGTATGTTCTTGTGAGTTTACATGTCATCACTGGTTGGCAACAGGTCAACAATTCTTAAAAGTACTGAAAATCCGATCCAACTCAAAAATACTCAATTCTTCCCAAAGGGAAATTAAATGTTACTGTTTCTCATTAATTCATATTCCTCAGATTCATTGTAGATAAAATGCATGAATGAACGTGTTACTGACTATGACTTCATGAGAAGTTTAATAGTAAATCCTATTTCCACCTGCAGGGTTAAAACTGACTTTCTTGGTCATTGCTTACAATCAGAATCAACATGACTGGCAGGAAGAGGAAGTGCTATTATTTTTTAAGTTTGTATTTGGAATTTCTCCTGATCAGGACATTTAAAGGACTGCTTCATTAGACGGACATGCAGTATGTCATTTTCTCGCTGTACATAATCAGAACACATAATATGCTTGATATTAACTGAGTTTGTTCAAGACAGGGATGACATCACTCCATGTCTGCAGGTATTCAGCCCTTAGTCCATCCAGAGACACCAGCAGCAGCGGCTGTCGCTTAAAGCTATGAGAAAAGAAAAGAAAAATACTAAATAGAAGGAGAAGAGATACTTCAATTAATTATTAACATAAACAAGCTGATAAGATGCAAAGCTGCTGTCATCAATCATAAGGGAGGGCTATAAGCAAACATGCATGCAGAGTTGATTACATCTACTTAACACTTGCATGCAGCATTGGGCAAAAGCCATAAAAGCAGCTTTTTATAACAATATTCTTACACAAAATCTTTAAAAATATTTGGCTGTGGTGATGTAATAACTTTGACTGTGTAAATACCTCATTACAAAATTGGTAAAGAAACAATCAATGTTTTTGCATGTAAGAAGACGTGCTGGAACCACCTCATATCAGAAATGCACATTTACATGAAACATTTAATTTTTGAGAAAATCCAAGCGCAACTACTCAAGTTTTGTGTAACGGCTTACCCTTCAGGACATTTAGGAGCTGACAAGTCGTCACATTGATCCTCTACCCACTCTGTTTCTCCTACAGCCAATAGAAAACATGAACAGTGCTGAAGAAAGGGTGTATTTTATAACCGTATGTCACAGTATTATGTGCAGTGTGCCACATCCTCTCATGATGGATAAGTAATGGATCTACAGAAGAAGAAAATAGTTCAGTTGTCCTGTGAGTTTCTGTGGTTTTCCTCCGTTATATTCAACGTTCACTGTACTCCCCAGTACAGAGAGGTCGAATTGGACACATATATATTTTAACTGCAATGAAATTAACCTTTCCACAGGCGACTCTATATATATGTCAATGTCTGTACACTTATTTATGAACAGAAGGTCCCTTCTCTCTTTGCACTTAAAAAGGTAAATGTTTTAAGTGAAATGGGGCATTTTAACCTCATCTATGGAAATGTTTCCCGTTGAACCTTATGTAAGATTTGCAAAAGCGATCAATAAGTGGGTTTCTGGTAGATCATTACATCAACCCAGAAGACCACTCAGCCGTTTTATTGTTTTCTAGAAGGTACTGTACGTGCCTTGTAAACTCGCTTGTGTCCAAGTTTGACATCAGAAATGCACGGTCACACATTTGTTTCCACAGTGACGCCATCTCAGCATTCTCATAAATTCCCACAAAAGAGGACTGGTTGTAAGAAAAGCAATTACCTTAGCTCATTTCAGAGATGGCAACCCAAGTTTGAGATTTCAACTCATGTTGCACATAATTGTAGAAATAAACCTCGAGGTTAGCATACAATTCGATTCAAAATTGAATGCTAAACTCATAAGAGCTTGGGCTTCAAAAAATAACTTATGAACATTTCAGGCTCATGTGGAGACACATTTTGACTCCTTTATGAGAAACGGACATATATTTGGACACAGAAATCCGCAGGCCAGGCCTATCCTGGTGTATGAACAGTTGGAAGTTGTTAAATCTCTCAAGTTTACACAACATTGCCCCTATTCACTGTGAGCTTCAAAAGATTGAAAATGCTTCAGAAATACCATGTGTGAAAATTGTGTGTATTTCCTTGTAATACTTGCCTAATTTATTTAATCAGAAGAATCAGAAGATCAGTAGAACTAGAAGGGGTCCTGAGATCCCTCTGATTCCTAACAGAACCCTGCTGTTCAGTGCAATATTGTGCAGAAGTGAAAAGCTAACATTTTATCAGACTTTTTCTGAGCACAGCAGAAAAAGTCTATTTATCTGTTGCACCGCAGTCTATTTATCAGATCTAAACCAAAGCCTTTCTGTTTCAGAGCCTCTGATGATTTATAGTGGGCAGTGAATGTGCTCTTCGTGGATTTCTGCTGAATGATCCATATAAAAATACTTCAGAAATGACTTGAAGCTCCACATTCCTCTCCTGAAATGCATAAATTTTGACCAAATTCTATGAGGACATGCCTTTGCAGATAGATTTACCTAGAAAGCAACTCACTCTCCATAAGAGAGTGAAAGTTCTTACCATGACAAACGTGTTTGTAGTTGGAGCAGCAATCTCCTGCAGACAGACAACCATTGTCACAGTGACATTTGTTCTTCGCCTGCCTCTTTTCACCACAGCGTTTTTCCGAACATTCCCACTGTTGGACTGAAAGGAACAGCTATGAGCTTACGCACACTGCACACTAAGACAAAAGTAAAATGTAGAGAAGTCTATCATTATGCTCTTTTGCAGGCAGGAAATATAGGATCTGTCTTATAATTTCAATCTGCATTTTACTCTTTCAGTGGTGCTCTGAACTTCAGCAATTCACAGCAAATGTTGGAGTAAAATCAGTGAAGCTGTCTTTCTTGGAGCCGTGCATATGTCATGGTAATCATGGCAACAATTGTTTGTAGAGTTAAAGTTGATATCACATCTGCAGGCTATGACTTTATTGTCAAAAGGTTTTACAGCATCTGTTCTTGCAGAGGTACTGAAAGAAACAGTTTTTATTATTCAGCTCATCACCAATGAATTTGTTTAATAAAGAGAGAAGCTGTTGATTAATTAAATGCACTATTTAATTTATATATGTCATTGTTATTTTAAGTTAATAGAAAATAAGTAGTAACGGAAGACAGCATATCTTTCCCAAATATGGTTTTCTTCCTTATTTCCAAATATTTATGTCAACATCAGAAAATTGCTGATTTGATGTCAAGTCAGTTCAGTGGTTGATTATACTTTGCAGTTTTCTTAATTTATTTTTAGCTTATTTCATGATTACATTGTTTTCAATGTTTTTTTTTGTTTGTTTGTTTTTTGTTTTTAAGGAATAGCCTTTGTTTAAATATGAAGTAAACATAAAGAACTCAAATCTGTTTCCCATTGTGCAAAATGTTTTGCTTTTCAAATACATTAGCTTGATAACTGGGGCATACTTGGTTTTGCATCACATCGTCATGGCACAATGGATAGCTCGAAGTGACAGTTGGTCATTTGACACAGTTTCAGTCAGTAACATTTCTCTCATGTGAGATTGAGAGTCCGGATTAGACACCCAGTGCAAAGCTTTTCTTTTCTCCTGGCAATGAATAGGAGGAGGAAACCAGAACAATGAAAGTTACACTTTTGACTTGGTCAAGCAAGAAATGTTTCTCGAAAGAACTGGTTTATCTCTAAAGATTATAATTCCTTGATCATGAGTAAGTGTCTTTTAAATCTATGAGTCAGAGTGTTTGAAAAGACCTGATCTGTAACAAATTGAAGTCACCATCTGCCTGAGCTAAACAAAACTTGTCTGACTCATTCAAGTCACTCGTGTCAGGCTTAAAATGTGCTGGGAGATAGTAAACAGACAATTTACAAAGGTATGCAGTTGCTAAGCAAAACTTGAAGGCCCTGCCGCCTCCACAAAAACCTCACTCGTGATTGTTTGGTTTCATGAAGTGGCATGCAGCAACACGACTGGTTTCTGGAATGCAGACGTGCAACAGAATCTACCTGGATGTTTCTGGCATTACCTTCAGGTTTATCTTTCCGCAAGCCCAGTCCAAGACCCAAACCAAGGATTAAAGTCACGATTGCTGCAGCCACGACCCCAATCTGTCAAACACAAGCTCACATTATAGTTCAGCTTGAGCTTTTGCAAATGCCAGCCACAGGCAGTCTGGTTCACATGAGGAACATCCTGATGACAAGAAAAGAAACATTCAAGAGTAACTGCAATATAGTCATCTATCGCCGATAAAATTCCTGTCATGTCTCTGCTGCATGGCACAGTTCCACTCAGGAATTATGAATATTAATTCAATATTATAATTGAATTTTATAAATTCCACTCAGGGATGATCAAACAATTCAAATATTGCTATATTTGAACTGGGTAGCAAAGGCCTAAATTATTTTCATGAAGAAATTTCGATGGGTCATTACTCCTCTGTTACTGGTGCATTAGAACTGCTCAAAACTAATTTCACTAATTCAACTCAAAAAGGAAAATGTCATTAAAAACAGAGTAGCATTATTTGGAGTATATATTTGCATGTATATGTGATTATTGTTCATAGCTAATTAAAGCCAAAATGTATTTGATATATTGAACATCATTAAATAATTCTGAAAAAGAAATGCTATGTCCAAGTTATGACCTACCAAATAATAAGGTAAGACTTCTGATTTGACAATTGACCAGCACACAGTTACACCATCTATAAGAGGACAATCTATAAAACACAGATGCCAAGAAAGCTGCCTTTTCACAGAGAGTTCTATCAAAAGCATCCTATACAGAGGTGGAGTGAAAGGATTTACTTTATCTGAACCTTAACAACAAATTTTAAAGTATTTTCACAAGGAATATTAGAGATACTAGAACAAATGCAGATCATCTGCATGCAACTCTGGCTTCAACAGACAGATTACCTCCATGTAACATCCCTATAATGAAGTAATTCAGGCAAAATATGTTCTGACCAAGTGCACCTGGTCTATGCTACAAAAAAAATAATGGGTCTACTCATACTCATCAAAATAAACACCAATAAACACTTGAAATAAACCTGCCATTTTAATTCACATAATTTTTTGGAAATGATTTGTTAAAATAAAGTACATTTTTGATGATATTCTAATTTATTAAGATGCACATGAGGATTAATAATCAACATTTTACAGCATTTGTTCTGAATAATGATGAAAATTTCAAAAATATACAGTCTTTATTCTTCCGAATAAGAATTTGGATGCACAGACATTTCAAAATCTATTTTTCTAAGTATTTTTAGCCTCAATAAACAAACATTGTTACTTGTTGTAATTCCAGGCGCTGGAATCTTAGGGTCTAACATTTTATATGTCTGCTGCATTAAAGCTAAAGTCATAGATTCCCATCAGGAAAAACCAGCGATACTCACTATGATTTTCTTCTTGTTTTTCTGTAACCAGGATACCCAGTCCATGGCTATAATGGATCTTTTGCTTTTACAGTCACACAATTCAAAAACAGAGAGACAGATAACAGACAGAAAGAGAGAGGAGGCAAGACAACAAATATATCTGTGCAGTGACCTCTGGACCAGCAGCAGGGAATAAAAGAGTAACTGATTACCAGAAATAAGAGATAACATCACATTTCTGTGTTTATAACAATCACGTTTCAAATTGACAATGTTCATTATCACAATTTTCAACTTCAGAGGCTCATTGCGGTATATGACAGAAGAAAGGGACAGCAGAACGAACACAGGAAGCAATGTGTAATCAATACCTCAGCCTGTAGGATAAAGGTTTGGATTTTCTCTGTAAATGTCAGATTGCTGTTTGTCAAGCACAAAGATCAGTTACTAGCTTGGTACACAGTTAGGCGGTGAATCGTTTGTAAAAATAGCTAAATTTGTAAGAAATATTGACTCATGTTGAATAAAATTGGACAAGATAGCACTGGTTGATCACAGTCATAAATCTTGGAGCTGGGAACAAATTGATAAGCATACACATTTTCAATAAGGAGATCTAAACCTTTGGACTGAAGGTTTGCTTGAAGTTCAATGATAAAGCAAGTAAGATGGGAGCATAACAGAAAGGCCAGGCTGAGGTTTAAAAACAGCAACAGACTATAACAGGAATCACTTAAACTTCTTTTTCCATTAATATTAAAACTTCCATTAAAAAAAAAAAAATTCCAATTGTTAAAGTTTCATTTAAAAGGTTTGACGGATCATGTCAGTTTTTCCTTTCCTGACTAGCAATGAGAAAATGTGGATTATGAAGGTGGTGACCAATCTTAGAGGAAACTGTTGGCAAGTCAAGGAAATTAATTTTATTTCTGGAACACATTTTGTGCAACAGTCATCAAATGAATGAGATGGAATATGCAGTAAAGCTAAAAGTAAAAAGCAAAAATAAATGCATTTACAAAACATATTACAAATGTAAACCAAAATTTTCCAGAATGAAAAGTACAGAGGAGAATGTCTAGATAATCTTAGAGGTGAATGACGGGGACAACACTGTACCTGGTTAATTTTGATGGTGTCTTATGCAAAGTCTGTCCAGAATAGTAATTTGTATTGACGTCATCTTAAATTTAAAATATGTGTTTGAGGGAGAGGAAAAAGATTAGTGTTTGGTACACCTTATACCCAGGGCTGAAAAAATGTGAAATCTTTAAGGGTTCTAGATATGCTGCACAAATTAAAAATATTGCCTTTATGCTAACTCAGACCTATATACAGTCTCTAATTTGCTTGCTGATGTAACTTCTCCTTATAAACATGTGTGTTCAAAACAAATAGTAGACTTTAAGTGTAAACCCACCATGTGCTCATCTAGTCTAAACACAATCCAGATGGGGCCCACATGCAGCTTCCTTGTGATTTAGACTCTTCATGGTTCTCATTTTTCTGTAGTTTCTTTTCAGAAGGTTAATTCTGTGACAGATGAAGATTCCAAGTAACTTTCCTTCATTTCAGAGAAAGGGAATAGTTTCACAGAGTAACTTCACAACTACGAAGCTCCGGTATGTGAGCTGAAATTTACTTTCAGCTTAATTTTAGTCCAAAGTACGTCATAAATCTAGAGCTACGGTTAAACAAAGCTGTCACAGTTAAAAGAAAACGAAACAGCCCTGATGCAGCAGCTTTATTGCAGCATGTTTCATGCAGAGTAGATTTTTTTTTATTATTATTTGTTTGTTTTTAATTATGTGCCACAACCTTTAAGGTGGAATGCCGGATGAAAAGTTTGAGAAATTCTAAGATATGTAATATTTATTTGGCCACTCGCCATTGGTATATATACCGACACACGTTGTCAGATGGATACTTAGGAGGGGCCAACCAAAACACTTTCTGTTATATATGTTCATGATGTCACTGTGACTGCCAAATAAAGGGCTCTTTTTTATCTAGTTATATTAATTTAATGTTTCCAAACTAATGTGTCAGGCTTAGTTAAATTTTGCAAGTCTCTTAGCTGTGAATCTAGCCTTTGATTAGTTACGTTTTTCTTTTCCTCAACGGAAAACGTACCTAATAAACAAATCTGCAGAGTTTTAAAAAAAAAACAGAACTGAGATCAGGACTTTGTGATGTCCTCTCCACAAGGTTGAAATTGTTGCCTTTAACCCAGTTTGTAGCTAATTTAGCAATATGGTTAGCTTTATCTTTCATTTGACATAATGTATGGTTTCTTCTTCTCCAAATGGCCTTTTAGTCCATGTTGGTGCTGGACTCTCAGTGGATAGTAAAATTTTCTCACCAGGTTTACTCATCTTCACAAAGTCTTTTGCTGTTGTTCTTGGTTGAAGCCCATATTATTCACCAGAATATAATCTATGAGACAAATGGCTGGAAATTCCCATGTTTATATTCACATAATTGTCTGTGAATATCTGTATCACACCTTCCGACATCTGGAAGTTATTCCGAAAGATAAACTAGACTTCCTTGTGTGATCTCAATTTCCATGATGGCACACAAAGAGGCACTGAGTTTGATGTGTTGCTATAAAATAAATCTATAAGTTTGGCTCAAGTAATTTAAATGTGTACAAAGTAATGACTTTCTCAAATTGCTTAAATGCATAGCAAGCTCAGTGTATGTAATTGTCTGAGTTTGCAGAAATTAATAGTGTTCTGGAAGAAAATAATCAATCTCTTGTTGCACTTTAAAAATGATGCTTTCTATATCCTGCCCACAGCTGGGTCCTCAACTCCACACAGAACGGTTGCATCAAAAACCTGGAAAATGTTTAATTCAAAGCTTTATTTTTCTTGGGTTGGTCAACAAAGGTGTTTGGAAACCAGACCAGTGAGTGACGTAGGGGTTTAGTTTCATTATACAAACAGAAACTTTAAGGAATGTCTTCAGAGAAATCAAAAGTAAACAAAGACCTTAGGGGAAATGGTTTCTAGCGTTTCTGGTAATCCACCCATCTACAGCAAGGCAATCTTATTTTTTTTCCATTTTTACTGATAGCTACAAACTATCAGAGCCAACCCATGTAAACTGACAAAAGTGCCTTTAATGAGAAAGTACACACAGAAAGTAAATGGGATTGTTTTATCAATATAATCCTTATGTACCGTAGATCCACAGCACTTACCTGGTAACAGATATGGAACTAAAATGCTCTTTGGGAACAGGACCCTAAATGGGATTTTAGTGGAGTATTTTTTACATGAGCATCATCACAGCACATAAAGATAAAGAAGCTCTTCATTGTAAAGTGTCATTTTGAGTTATGAATTGACCATAGTTTAAAACAAAGTTCCACTCACTATAATATATTTTTATAACCTACATGGCTTTTATTTAAAAGACTAGAAGAATCTTCATAAGCTCTCAAAAGTCATGTATTTCTCTTCCACTGATTATGTATGTTAGGAACATTAACTCATGAATACAATACTATGAAAATAAATGAAATAAATGCAAAAGAACAATTTGGGACTCTTTATCTGTACAGAGTTAAGAGTATGAACGCTGGCAGTTTAATAAGACAAAAAATAAAAAATAAAAAAAACTGGCAACAAATGCAACACCAGACAAGTGCTTTGATGCTTAAAATCTTTTACTGCTTGGGTCAAAGACTAAGCAGTCTTTATTCTCAGACGGTAAGAATCTGAACTCTGCAAGACACCACTGAACCTCTGTTTAGATAAAAGCCAAACATTGGTTACACTAAAGTTTTTTAAAAGTTGCCTGATGCTTCGCAACCGAACATCTGAGTTTGAGTTATCTTCATCCTGACCAAGACAATTTTACCGTTATATTCTTTAAACTGATGTGGATGGTGTGATGCTTCGTAGAGTAACGTGCATGCAAAAGAATTTGAAAAATAAAAATAAAATCACAAATTTGACTGAAGTGGTGAGGTGGTTTCATTTATTCTGTTGTGTGAAGTCTAATCCAAAGGATTTATATATATATTTTTAAATCCCAGCATATCCTTCCATAACATAAGCACTAATGTTATTTTGGAAGAAAAAACATTTTTTATTTCTATCTATTCTAATGCTAAATGGAGTTGCGTTGTTCCACTGAATTAGTTATATTTCACCCTCTGGCTATTATTGTCATAGTGCAAAAAACACTAAAATAAACTATTTAAGAAAAAAAAAGAAATACAACAGAAGTGGGGAAGAAAATTTGGGTGAAAATGAAATTAACAGAATGGTGTTTTTCTTTTAACAATGCACTGTAAAAAACATTTGGTCACAAATAGTGTTGGTCCTGTTAGTGCATATTATTATCTTAAATTATGCAAAAATGTATCATTTTGTAACCCAACCAAGAGAAAAGATCCACAAAAGCAACGTTTTTTCTATGATCAGAGTTCTTTTCCAACCCAAAGCTAGACATGTTAAGTATGTACAGTAAGGGATATTTTGATATCTTGATTAATTTTGTATGTGATGATGGGGACAAAAATGTGTTTATGCAAGTTAAACACAAAGAAAAACATATCAGTTGATACTGAAACTTGCAGTTTCAGTTTCAGCCAGGCTACATTATGAGATTAGCTACTTTTTGAATTATGTGTATGAACTTCTAGCATTCCTTAAGTGTTATAAACGAGGTGGCCATTGTTTTTTGTTTTTTTTTATGGATTTGCATATGTTAATTGAATAGTATTTTTACAAGAAGTCACTAGCTTTGGCTAACACAAAGTCTTGGGAAGTGTTTTTATCTAAGATACTGCATGTCCTCACTGCTGATAGCCGGATATTTTTAATCATACACAGATCACAGGGTTAGACATGTCTTACTATTATCAAACACCATAATTTTTGTCTGCAACTCCATATTTACCACACAAAATGCATATTTGATAACATCTATTTTGCTGCTTAGCTTAGCTTATCTTTACTCACACCTTGCCACCTTCAGCTTCAGATTTCATGAGAACAGTGAATAATATTCAAAAGTGATATGACACACAACTTTAAGCTATGTGCTCCAAAAAGAAATTCCCCATATTTATAAAGGATTGTTTTAACCCACTGCTAATTTTCCGAATTTGGTTTAGCTTGGTTCTGCAAACACTAATACTCTGCTTCAGAATTTCATATACATATTTTTTATTTCACTTTCCAGTTTGTTATTTCAGGTTAATTTTTCCATTAAACTTGCTATGATCTACAGATTTTTAAAACAAAAACTATTAAATATTTTCTAATATTTGCATGCAATTGGCGTTCATTTGGAATATTAGGTAAAGATTATTTATACTTGCAGAGTTACACTGTTATAGTGCTTTATGTATACAAGAGAATATAGCTATATTAATAAAATCTGCATCTCTGCTCGAGCTGCTTCCCTGATTTTTTTAAATGGTATTCAATAATCCTACCAAAGTTCTTTTACATTGTTTTAATTTTCAAAAATGTATTCCCCTGTGAAAACTCTTCCTAGATGGGTCCTTTGGAGCAAAATTTATCTATAAAATTTCCAGCAAGCATGGAGACATAATACATGGCTTTCATGACATCCTGTGCATCTGCATCTTTATCTGTCTGTCTAGTCATCACTCTCGAAGGTGTTCAAGTAGGTTTTAAGGCTCAAGGTGCTGATGTAGGTGAGGTTAGTGGATCTGTACATGTCCAGGCCCGTCAAGATCTCCACATCTCGAACCCGGGCCGTATGGTGCTTCAACAGGTCTTCAACCCACTGGGACTCATCCTCAGCACTCTGCGAACACAAGCGGGAAAACGGTTATTAACTGTCGATACCAACATACCCTAAGGACAAACTTAGATTTCATTGGAAAGGAATTTTTCAGAACATGTCTAATAGTCCTGACTAATATGGACAAAACAATTTCCCAGAATTACAAAATTGTCCTTGACCCAAACACACCCAACGTTCATCAGAAACAAGCTGTCGTGGTTTCTGACGAATAATTATGCACATAAAATTACCTGGAACAATTAGATACCTGGAACAAGCAGATACAAAGTCCAGAACTCTTGGTCCAGAAATAGGGGACTAAAGGTCAACAAGATGTTCAATCATTATCATAGTCAAGATGATGGAAAGCACTGTTTTTCCCAACTCAGCATCTTTCTTGTATATTTGGTAATTTCCAAATATACAAGATAATCTCAGGCTTCTGTGGAGAAGCACAGCTTGGCAGAGCTTGGAGCTCTGCCTGAGCTCTCAAAACAGTTTTTGTATTCACTTTAAGAAGCCCAAACTCGATCTACTTAGGAGACGTGACATTTAAGAATTGGCTCAGACTCCACATTCAGTTGCCAGCCTCTGTTAATACTCCCTACTTTGCTCCATAACTTCAATATGAATCACAGTTTTCATGTCAATGCTCCGCTCTTGACTTTATGTGAGTCACTTCATACATATTAATGCACATCGCTCACCATTTTGATCAAAAGATAAAAAGAAAAAAAAAACAGACATAATACCATAATTATTCAGGAAAACACTTTACACAAGCATCAAACGTATTTAGCCTTTTCGTGTTGAGTAACAGTCACTGCTGGCATTATACTTAAGGTTGGTTTGGTTGCATCGACCCTTCATCCTTATTTGGCCTATTATATAATCAGTTAAAAGACAATTTTTCTTGTTCGTAAAAAAAAATGCACATTGGATGAAATAATGTTATCTTATCTGAAATAGTATTCCAGATAAGTTTAGATAACTACTTCTATTAAATAACTGATGCCCTCGAGACATAAGTTCTTTGAAATCATTCTGTGTTATTTGGCATTTAATACTTGGCAACTCATTATTGCTGTGATGCCAACATTCGTGACACAACTTCAATTTAGAGTTGTTGCTTTTGTCGATGCCAACAGAGAAGATGAGTTCTGGTGTATTAATTATAAAGATACATTGTATTATTTTGGTTATATGAGAGTGTACCTGAGAAACATAAATCGTTTGCCCACAATAACACACCAAAGCTGGATAGACAGTTAGTATAAGTGCAATATTCCCACTGAACTATCTAAACAGAACCCAGCTTCTAAAGAAAAACGCAAGGCATGTTAGACACCACCACACAAATGTACATATAAATAGACGGCATTGATCTGTTTTGCAGGAATGATAATCAGTACCAGATCTATGTTTATCTCGTTGTGAGTGGCTTACAGGAAATCTTCATCTAGGATTCTGAGCTATAATCAGACTCATAGAAGAAAAAATACTGTCAAATGATTCTCAAACTACCCACTTAATTCTATATTTATTGCCTTAATTTATTCAGAAAAAAAATATCTATAAACTATTTTTTAGGTAAATGTTGCCTGGAAGTGCCTGTAACTGAAAGTGGTATTGGTAACATAAATTACATTTAACATACTTTACTTTTCTCTGTTAAAGTATGCTAAAGTAAAGTAACATACTTTAAAATATAGCTGTCTTTGAAAATACATTAAAACTTATCTTTTAATTGTAAAATACATAGCTGTATTTCATTTAAGAGGGATAGATGACAAAATATTTATTCTATATTGTGAGAGTAACAATTTACAAATTGTCAAGCGAGGTGCTTTTTTTGTATGGAAGGAGTTTCTAAATAAGCAAAGAAAATAAAGACTAATCTCTAGAAGCTGTGAAATCACTCTGCAATTACATCAAAACTCGTCTTCAGTTACGTACAGGTGTGTTCAACATTGGACCAAATCGTTTCACTTTCTGCAACATTAATGAAACTTTGTGGTTAAACAGCTAGAACAATCAGTAGTCCACATTCCAAAATATTGCATCATCAAGAACAAACAAATACCAAATGTCTCTTCCGTGTTTGTCTTACCCTCGGTTTTTTGGTGTTTAAAAAGATGCCCACCTCCTATAACCAAAGATTAGTAATCACTGGAAGTGCAATCATACCTTTTCCCATGTTTCACAAGGCAATACGAGACATGATATGAGTTCACAAGAACAAGATACACCAAGGTTTTAATATCGCTTAAAAAAACTTAAAAGATTCAACTTATGCTGCAAAAAGACCTTTATTGTGCATTTTTATTGATTTTTGCAATGCCCATCCATCCATCCATCCATCCATCCATCCATCCATCCATCCATCCATCCATCCATCCATCCATCCATCCATCTTATATGCTTATCCCTAGAGTGGTCATGAGGAGTCCTGGTGTCCATCTCCAGTTGTCAAAAGGGCAGAGGCAAAGTCAGCATAACTTCTCCATTTGCCCTTTCCAGCTCGTTTTCACTTCCTTATAATGTAAATTCAGTGTAAGCTACAGTTGCCAATCCACTTCCTTATTCTAAAGGTTGCTGTTGAGGCTATAAATGTGTAGGTGTAAGTGTACATCCAGGGGTCGTCGAACATTCAGAGAACCAAAAAAAATTCTCACCCACAGCTATACTATTTCAGGGTTGTGGTGGGTGATGTGACACACAAGGTCTGACAGTAAAATACATAACTATATGAATCCTTTTCTTTGGTATTTCTTCATGTGGATGATGTTGCAAGTAAAATAAAGTGCTTGGCTTCACTGGAAGTCATGTCAGGGGCCTCAGAAGACATATGTCTTCTGACAGAGAAAACAATCTGCAGAAGGTGGACTGAATTCCTCAGAATGTTGTTAAAGTTAAAGTAACATGTTTCTTTAGTGACAAAGTATGTGAAAAACTAAAAAAATCCTTGAGCTATTTTCACTTCTTGATAGAAAAAGGGCTCAAGGGGTATTTTCTAATAAAATCAATTTAAAATCTGACTCACAAACTCAATTTCTTTATGTTTTGTCAGATTCAAAGTTCACCAGCAATGAAATGTAAAGGTTGTGATTTCATTTTTCCTTTACATCCTGAAAATGATCATTTAAAAATAGCCTACATGTTTAAAGTTCAGACTAAATTTTTACATACACTGTATAAAATTACACATAACCATTTTTTCCCATCACTATATGACAATCAATCAGACTAAACAAACTGTTCACCATTCACTAGCTATTTTTAAAAAGGGATTCTTCTGTTCAGAGAGCCCTTTCAGCCTACGTTGGTACAAGACATATTTCACTGAGGATCAAGCTGTTTTACTTTTCTGGCGTTTGGTTGTATATTTCCCACCAAAACTTATTCATCTCTGGGAAACAGACCCAATTTCCTTCATGGATGAAATAATGTCTGGACATTCCCAGGGTGCCCAGTCATCACATCACGTAACTGTATTGAACACTTAATCATTGTCTCATTCATACAGTCACATCACATAACTGTATTGAACACTTAACCATTGTCTCATTCATACAGTCACATCACATAACTGTATTGAACACTTAATCATTGTCTCATTAGTTAGCTAGAAAATGTAGCCACAGACAAACCATAGCTGTGAAAAACCACAGTTCCCTTCCTGACACATTGGTGTCATTTAGTTTTTATAGTTTGATTAATTGAAAGTCGTCTTTCTTACAGTATATGTGAGCATCTGGTTTCAACTATCAGTCTGTATTATTGTTAGCAGATGTTCAATTATCCAGTCCCTCTTTAACATCTAACATCTGACAGAACAAGTTAACAAATAGCAGTACTACCTCACAACTCGGATAATATTTTAAATACATTTAGAATTTATATTGATTATATTTTTATATTTGCTGTATTGAAAAATTTTGATATTTGTTTAGGTTCTTGTTCTTTTTCTTCTCTTGGCCTCCATGCCACCTCCTCTGTCCATGAAGTGCAATCCAGTTTAATTGCCAATAACAGAGCATATCTTTGTGGAGTTTAAGTTTATACATTTGGCTAAACCAGCACAGTTTAAGATTAAAGTCACTACCATAAATACATTCTTGAAGGAAAAGTTGTTTACAACATTAAACAGGTTGTAATGTCAAAATGAAACAGCAAGTTAAAATTAAAGTCTAAATATGATTAAAGGTAAAGATGAAACCAGACGACGATGACTAAGATGTTAGTCTACCTCTCCTCACTGGGGGAGTCAAGTGGGTTATTTCTATATGAATGTCACAGAGTATAACGAAGAAAATGCAATATTACGATATTACGAGATTGCATTATAACAATATTATTTTTTCTTCTTCTGTCTCTTTTTTTTTTTTTTTTTTTTTTTTTTTGCTTGTTTGGGTTTTTCTTTTTTGAAAGTTTTCCTCTTTTTACATCCAAACAAAATTTGAAGTGTTTATATGCGGTCACAAAGTTCTCCTGGTCTGCAAAGGATTTGATTCTAGGTCTTTGTTTTGCAACATTTGAACAGGGAACAGTGCGTTTAAAAGGAAAGTGCATCACCTACAGAAATGTTAAGCACCACAGAAACCAGGAAAGACTTTTGAAAACAAAAGATTACCCAACTTATGTGAACTCTAATACAACGTCATTACTATGAGTCACACTTTTTATCGTACCACTAACAGTAACTTTTGTTTAAGAAATTCTATCTGAGCATCTAACTGAAGAAATTGTTTCTAAGTGAAGTCATCAGGATAAGGGAAAAACAAGACTGTGATTTTCTCTCTCCTTACAATATCCTGCTTGGACCGGTTCCACATTTTGTCACATCACCACCACTAACTTCCCCGTGTGTACTTGAAATTTCATAACATTCCCACCAACACAAAGAAGTGCATAATTGTGAGGTGCAACAAAAACAGAATATGGTTCTAATACATTTTGGAAGAAGGAACTCTGGTCCCCAAAGAACAAAACAGAACTTCTTGAAAATGCTGCATGTAGCAGAAAACTTCCTGCAAATCACCCTTGACACACCAGGCCCACTGAGAAACATGATGGTAGCAGCATCATGTTGTATGCATGCTTTTCCTCACCAGTGGCCGTGAAGTCGGTTAATTAATGGGAAGATGGCGCTGGCTTAATGCAGACAATTGTGAATGGAAACTTGCTACATGGTTCAAAACATATAAGAAACTGCAGGAGTTACTGGATTAGAATGGAATAAACTGACAACAATTCAATTCAGACCATGCGATGTGTTGATATAGATTTTAACCACACTTAAGTAACAGCACCAAAAAAACTAACAGAAAAGAAAGTCAGTTTGGACCATAATTTATTTCTGTTGACAGAGCAACTTTAAAAGAAATGAGGAATTTTTGTGCCAAATGTAGCTTATCTGTGCGGTTTCTTTCACATGATAATCAGGTTGGGATGCTTCTGGAGCACATGATATATTAACTCATTGGCAGTAAAGCGCTGATAATGCATCTGTCAAAAGTGACCAACTCTGACCTCACAATGTCAGCAACAACTATTAAATCACATGGCATAGACTCAGCAACATTTGTCATAAACAATAAGATAATACTCACATATTGACCCTGTAGATGACAATGCAAATGTTTTTTTGTAAAAATTCAGCTTTTGTGGGGTTAAGAATAGTTTTTGAGTTTGGCAGAATGCGTCAGTGCTACATGTAAGGCAGCATCAAGGTCACACAGCATGCATAAAAATGAAGTGTCTGCATAAACAGAAACAAGCAGAGACTAGTTAAATCCTGGATTAAAAAAAAAAAAAAGTGACATAATTCCACAACGCTACTGGTTTTGCACAAAGAGCTAGATGGGAGAGTTAAAGGGATGGCAATTGTTGGGATCAAACATCAAGTGAATCAACATATGAATCACAGTTTCTGTTAATTTAATATGAACCTGAGTAAACTTATTGAACTCTGCTAAAGCTGTACAAACCCATGAAATTTCCCACAGTTTGAACACATTTTTTTTAGCATATTTTTAAGTAAGCCTTGATTCCATAAAGCATCAAAAATAATAAATTTTGGTAAACTTGTGCAATACTCGTGTTGATTTTGTTCATTTTAACCTGTCAACAAGCAAAGCAAACACATGTAGTACACGGGCCAATGCTGTCACCTGCTGGCGTTGTTTTGAACTTACATTGCAGGTTTCACTGTTGTCTGGCCTGTGAGGAAGGATGAAGGAAAACACCTTGAGAGCCCCATCACACTCATCCACCGTCTGGTTCATCTCCTGGCAGCTCGTCACAATCGTGTAGAAGTGGGTAGGAATGAGGGGTGAATTCGCTGAAGATCTTAAGAAAAAAACAAACACAAAGTCAGATTACAGGTTGTAAAATTTGGACTTTTTTTGTTTATCTATTTTGAACCTATGGTCTCAAAACAAAGCGTATCTTACTTTGCGGTTATTAAATAGACACATATTCATTCAATCTGCTTGAAACTGAAAGCGTTTTTAGGAATATAAAGGCTAAATCTGGGATGATTCATTACAGATCATCCCAGATCCTTGTATTTCAGTTCAAATTTGCATGATGTCTTCCTTTTTTGTTGGTGTTTTAGTTATTCTCATTTTACTCATAAGTCTTGATCCTCTCTTAATTTCTTTCTTATTAATCTGTAAGTTATAACTGACTTTTTGAATTAGAAATCTTCTTATTCTTTATATGCTTTTGTATTCTGTAATTATTATTTTTTTCCTCCCAAATTGGCAAACTTTCCCAATTTCATCCTTCTCAAACAGGATGTTTGTCACCACATGTAGGAGCTGCTGTTAAAAACATACTCTTTAATCTGCGCTGTGGTGTCTCGAAGGCCGTCGTAGTTATAGTCGAAGATGGGCCCAGAGAGAACATTAATGCCATTGTTTTCTTCACTGTAACGTCTCAACAGCGTCCCCTGGAGGTAGCTCCATATTCCTGTATGCACACAAAAAAAATGAAAGCGAAAACAACTTACCATGTGTTTAGAAATCAACCTTCATGTTGAACAGAAGAGTTTTATTAAAATCTGCTTTTTCGAAATTTAGCAAAGTGAAGTGGGTAGAGTAGTGGTAATGAGTAGCATCACTTTACTCGACATAATCATCTTCAAATAAAAGCAACAACCCACATCTGGTAAAAGTGAAATGCAGTTCTTTCATGGTTAACTAGTGAAATGTGTCTTTTGTTTACAGAATGATCCATGGAGCCACTTGTTCCTCACTTGTATTGATCAAACATCTTGCAGCATCGACCATCTAAGTGTTTCAAAACCACAGCCGTCATAAAACCTCACCCAAGAATTAATGGCTACACATTGCAACATCGAATCTGCAATTTGTCAACTGTACGAAAAGACACAACCTGAAAAGACTGCAAATGAGGGGCTGAGTATTTACAACTTCACATGGTGGAAGCTCTGAAATGTAATCTTTCGGAACAGTTTTGCAGTGTAACTCCAAAACCATTACACCCCCACTGACCCAACACACACACACACACACTCACACACTCAGATCCGATGACAGTAATACATGATCTGTCTGCATAAGGCAGGATTTCAGATAGAGTCAGTGTTTAGTCTGATAACTGCTTTCTCCCCACATAAACAACGGGTATCAGCCTGTCCTCACTCAGACTTCATGTCACCAATTTTCTTTCTGTTTTATGTGACGCCACTAAATCTCACCTAAATGACGAGTAAAAAAAAAGAAAAACATTTTACTGCCCTGATGAAGAATCAACGCACCCCTCCACACAAACAGACCTGATGTCTATAATAAATTATTTGCGGCTGAACTGGACAGTGGATGAAAGACAGAGGCTGTGTTGTGTCCTGATAAGTCCTCTCTCTCTTCATAAACAATGGGTATCAGTATGTCCTGACTCAGACCTGATGTCAGCGCCTTTCTGTCCTCTGCCTCATGTGATACCAATGAATGTCACTGATGCAAAGGAAAGGAGGAGACTCAAACCCACCAAGCCTTAAAAAGGAAAAACAACATTTCCTTTGTCAAACTCAGCAATTCAGATTGCACTGAATTTGATACATGCATTTCCTCTGTTACACAATTAGGTAGAGGCCTACATCTCTTATTTTTTCCTAATTATTATTATCACTATTAATGAATGTCCACTTTTTTTTTCCTTTTATCATAACAGATTGACGTCCACTGCACCTAACAGTCCCTGCCTTTATTTTATGTCAATCTCAGTATCACCTGACCAAAGGCACACACTCCCAGAATCCCAATGGCGTTTTGCATACAGCATATGGTGGAAAATTAAACGTGGGTTCTCATCCAGCCTTGATAGTCCCAGTTCCAGTGTTAAATTTTTACTGATTTCACTACTGATAGTGTGGTGGAAAATTACTACAAGTTAACATCTGCTGATCATGTCATATGAAATGCTTGTGAACTCTCATCAAAACAACCTGTTTGGGCTGCACACACAAGGTTGGGAGTTGTTTTCCTGCAGCTGCAAGGGAACCAGACCGTCTCTCCCATGTTTTGAATTCCTTACCTTGGTATAAAACTCATGTCTTGTCTCTGCCTGCCAGAGATTTTCACCCAGACCTGCTTCATTATTGTTTGTCCTACAAGCTCTCTGTATTGTGCACAATATATGAATAAACCTGATGGAGTGATTTCACCTGACAGTACCTGGTAAAACAGTTTCTTTCCACAACAGTAGATATGGGCAGGTTTTGGAACTGTCCTCCTATCATTCCCATTTTGAAAAGTCGTTACAAGACATGTGACAAAGTACATGAAAAATCCCAATTTTCTTTCCTAAACATCTTTCTTGTTTTTTTTTTGTTTTTTTGTTTTGTTTTTACAGAACTTTTATAGTTATGTAGGCTGTTAAAACTAGAAATCATGTGAGATTCTAAGCATATAACACATAATAACCACATTTTGTTTCTTGCTGCAATCAAAAGTGCTACATTAAATCTTATTTTTCACTTTAAGGCTCTAACTTACTCTTGAAAGCGGGGTACATGGGAACGGTGTTGGTGATGAGCGAAGAATCATATCTTGACTCTGGAGATGTTGCTAGTTCTGTTGACATAAAACATTTTTAGAATAGTTTAATATATTGTTGCTCACTGAATGCTTGTATTTTAAATAACCCCCCGTAATTGCAATGAAGGAGTTGAAAAATCTAATGAGTATGCACCATATAACATGGAGTTTTACCTGGAGGAAAGAGGAAGCCATAAGTGAGGTGGTTGTTCTGGTTGTACGTTGTGCAGCTCTGACTGTGAACTGAAGAAACTCTTGGGTCAGCTCGGATACAGTTAACAGAAGGAGAAACATCCGGTATGGGAGTCAAATCCTCCTGTTAAAAAAACGACACTAAGTAAGAGAGAGAAATACAAGAGGGAGTCATCTCCAAATTGATGGGGAGCCTAAAGAAAACTAAAAGCAGACAAGGGCAGTGAAAAAGCAACCAGTTACTTCTGGATTCATGCCCCAGTCTTTTTAGAGGCATTTGTGTGTGAAAGTGTGTATTTCAGCATGACCAAGGAGTGAGCAGATGTTTCCTGTAAACCTGCAACACGTCTGCATAAACATGAGGGAAACACGTGTCCGCTGTGTCAGTTCACTGTGGTAGGAGTTCATGATTACATTTATGCGACCTCCATGTTCTGCTATGACTCAAGCATGATGTCAGTCATAAAAACAGATGCAATGTGTTATTACTACACACTAATTTGTTTTTTTATAACGCAGCATAATTGGATGAAAAGAGATAAAAGCTGGATAAAGAGGTGCACAGAGCACAACTGCAATGTACTCAAAACTAATTTGTTTTTTTTTTGTTTTTTTCATTTTAAGAGAAAATGTGTCAAAAGGGCCAATCATTCTCACAATCTTTTAGTTTTAAGGTAATAAACCCAGTAGCAATAATAGATCATTTTTATTTAGTTGTTTCTCCTCTTGCCCATCTAGACACGATACAGACCTACATCAATATGACAACACAGGTTTTGCCTCCTAACGTGGCACAATCTGTGTCTAATTTGAAAAGAAAGAAAACTGATAGAAAGCATCTAAACATTCTGTTCACAATAGCCATCAAAGCTAAATGGCCTCCAAACAGAATTATGACAATGTTATAGTTGCATTTGTTTTTAAACAAGTAAATGTGAAATTGTCCAGGTAATGTGCAATTATCACAATAGCAATTTGTGCATCAAAAATTGCAAAGGACATGGAAATAACTGCAAAAGACTATTTAGAATTGATTTTTAGGCTGAACAATGGTATATTTGTCACATTAGATGTCAACTAAATAATTCATCTCTTTAATTCTATAGTCATATTTAATCAACTAAGATATTATTGATTTTTAATTTTTGCGTGAAACTGAAACATGGAATAATTATACTGGTGACTAGTGTTTTCAAACCTCTAGCTCTATTAGTTATAAGGCTTTTCAACTTAAAGGTAATGAAACCATGACATTTTAGACTGGAACATTACATCAAGCTAATGAAAAAGGTAGTTTAACAGAAATGTGGTTTGAAAAATCTGCTTAATTTCTGCTTCGTAGGCATTTACAAAAAATATTTAATCTGATGAAGGTCAGCTTGTCCCCTAATAACAAATTTAAATGCACCACTTGTTTAGTCCTGTTGTATAAAAACTTTGCAGAAACTGTCAAAAACACACAAAAATGCCCAACACAAGTCATTTTTCTAAAAACATTTCTTGGTTTGTAGTTAGAAAAAAAAAAAAAACACTATGGTGGTTCTTAAGAGCTGCAGTTAGCAGATCCCGTACACGAGGGGAGAGGGGGAAGACTAGTAAAAGATGTTTTTAATGCTGTCAGCTTTATCATGGTCAGTTTCATTTGTCATGCTATCGCCTCATAGATCAGAAATCTGTCACAAATCTCTAATCAGTAACTTCGGTTGACAGCTTCCATCTGCACACAACATGGGATATTTATCGAGGTTGTAAAGAACTTTTATGAGCCACAGAGTGCTATGCAGTCTGTGTGTGTGTGTGTGTGGGGGTGTGTGTGTGTGAGAGTGTGTGTGTGCGTGTACCTGTCGGGGTAGTGTGTATGCTGTCCAGAGTGGCATGGCCAGCTCTTTGCTGTATCCACTGATAAATTCCACATGATGAAGTAGACTGTATTGAGTACTGAACATCACTGCTGGGCGACCAAATGGAAGATGGGTGGTGTCTAAAAATATAAAAACATAAAACTACATCACAGATGTTTGGTTAAATTATAAATCATAATTTGTTCACTTAATTATCGGAATAATCAATTCCTGATACCTTAGGTGGTCTTGGGGAAAAAACAAAAATCTACAGTCAAGTATTTACTAACTCTAAGGTCTGTGCCCTGGGGGCAACCTGGAGGCTAACCAGGTAACTCACTGACTGACTGCATGAGGCAGGGCACAAAGTCCATCCACCAGCACATTTCCATTCTATCTTCTATTTATTTCTGTATTTTCAGGTAATGCTGGGGACAATTTCTTGTGTAACATGTCTCAGTCATCTTGACTTGACGGCCATCGAGGAATCCGAAGACATCCTGAAACTTTGCAAGATCAAAGCAAGTCAGGGAAGGATTTCATAGATGTGCTGATGAAAGGTTGGGCAACAAATCCCCAAACATTGTGCAAGAAATTGACGGCATGAATGTTTTCTGCTCCCTATCGTGCGGTGGAATATTGTCATTTTCGTAATGGAACATATGCTGATGTTGCACAGGAAAAAAAAGTGCAATCATAGATCATTTCAACACTGTAAAAATATGAGGGTATGGCAAGTATGAGGTACAGTGGTGAAAACATTTTTTTTTCTTATCACTAATCAATATAGTTTTTGCTGGAAATATTGTTAGACATTCATGGCTAAATTTAAATATCCCAGTATTTACTTATTTTTTTTTATTTTTTTCCCTTTACTTTGTGACAATAACACATGTCATAACATTCTCCGCTGTTCCACAAGGAATATTTTCATAACTGTCAGAAGTTAGGAAACTCACTGTAACCGTAGGTGCCATCTGGTGCAGGGGTAAAGGTTTCAATTATCTCCTCCACCTTGTTCTGGACGGGGAAGGAAAGAACAGGCACATGGAAACTCATTTTAAAAGTACTGATTACCTGAATTGTGACTGCTTTTCACTTAGTTATCTATTAATTTATTCTTTTATCTTTTCTTTCCAAAGTCCTCTCCTAACCTCATCCTCACAGCTGCACCCCAGGTCTTGAATCATTGCGTGGTTGGAGTCAGACGCCGGTGATGGAGGTGTGACTTCCTCTGGCATGGTGGGCAGGAAGGGCGGATCCTTCAGCATGTCATTGAGGCTACCATGTGTCCCATTGTTAGGAGCTGGCTCCAACCCCAACAAGTCTGTCATCAGAGACAAATACAAGGACTAGAAGATTTGGTAAGTGGATGAAAGTGTTCACCTGATGCTTATATTTAAGAATGCAAGTTTCTTGTTAAATCTAAAATAAGAATCAAATAATTATCATGCAAAATTATTTATGATGCATGTTGTCATATTTTCTAAAGTGCTACACATCAACCAATCAGAGATGAATATACTGTTGTACCTAACAAAGTACTAATGAAAAGATCAAAATAACAGCTCAGTTGTTGTGTCTCTTACAAAGGGTTTCTATCACTTAACTTATTAACAGTGAAACAGTGAAACACAGTTAAGTTCTAGTTCAATCCTCTTTATTAAGGGGGAAATGTGTTCTTACCACACATGACGTTGTATAGTTCTATATTGTCAAACTCTGGGACACGTTTCTGGAACTTGAAACTTGGTCCATGGCCAATAAAGATTGTCTGCATACAAGGAGAGAAAGCCTGAATCACAAAAGTGCACTCCTCAAAAATGGGAAATATGATTTATTTGGTTTTATTTAGATCTGTAGTTTTAATCTGAGCTTTAAACACAGGCACATGTTGAATTTCTAGGCCAATCTCTCTCCAATTCTGCCATCTCTCTCACAGTGACCTGTGACTTCATTTCATCCCGTGATCAAACATTCTACCTAACATCTTTATGAGTGTTGTGTAAAATGGAGAAAAAGTATAAAACTTCATTACCCTCATGCTTGTTATCTTGTTGTCAAAGCCATGGTCACCAAAGAAACCGCACCGAGATCTTGGTTTTTCTGGCAGTTTCCTGAAAAACATTTTTTTTTTTTTCTGTACTGAAAATCAGTGCCATAAAGCAAAACTGATTTATATAAATTTACAGAGAACACAGAATGAAATTTAGTATTTGATATTCAAGATGTTACAAGATCTTTGATTCGAATGTTAAATCTGGTACAAAGTCTCCAGTTTTTGGAGCTTTAATATCTTCCTACATTGCAGTATAACTTTGTGTCAGGTTACTTAGCAATGTGCCATTTCCGCTCCATCAAAAGCTGGACATCCTCGATCCTGCGGTTGTTGGCGTAGTGAAGCCTCTTGGGTAAATGGTGCTTCAGGTATGGTCTAAAGTGCTGAGTAGGCATTTTACACTGAAACAGAAAGCCTGCTGTTGAACATCTTGAACCTATTTTTCCTCAGTAAATGCTTATTTACTGAGCATCATCCTTTTGTTCAATATGTGACGCAAAACCAGGAACAAACTCATCAGGTTTGGGGTCTTTTGAAAACTCTGATGGTTGCTTATTCCCTCATCTTTTTAGTAGTCTGCCAACATTCAAATGGCCATGTCCTCTTATTTTTATTTTATCTATACGCGATTTACATCACTGGAAAGCTTAAAATCCACACTTCCAGAATCTGTAAATACCCCGAGGGAGACTTGCTCCTGGTTTTATCGTGGCCAGTCACAGATGCTTCGAACTCTTATGTCGTCATACTTACAGTAAGGTTTCCAACCACAACCTTTGGGTCATCTGAAAAAAGAAAAAATGATTTTATTTTTTAAAAATTTATATCTATACTTATTTCCAATCATTCTCATCTTACATGTGGTGGATTTAGGGTTACGGGGGCGAATTCTACCAATGGAGCCCGGGATGAGCATGATATCGTCGAGATTTAGAGGGTAGTTGCTGAGAAACTCTGTCCTGTCACAATGGGCCTCTTCCATACCTGTCAGAAACATTAAGTCACATGTATGTATTTGGTGTTACTAATAAATCATTGAAGTTCATTACAAATAAAATAATAAACTGAGAAATTGCTTTACTTCTTGGATTTAAAAAAATCTAATCAAAGTCTCTTGTAAATTTTTTGAAATGTACAACCAAATTTAATTTGTGTTATGTCCGCTTTTAAACAATAACAACAAAATCAGAAGGAGGTCAGGGAGTACCGTGATCGCCTACAATGATGACATTGACACATCGGTGCAGATTCATCTGCTTCAGTCCGTTCATTAGTTGACCAATGATGTTGTCAATTTCCCTCAAAGGGTTGTCCAGCTGAGGACCAAAAACATGATTAAACCGTTTGAGAAAAAAAAAAAAAAAAGTCTTATTTCAGAGACACTTTTTGAATCTTTCTTTCGTACCTCACTGCTGAGTGGTCCAAAGCGATGGCCAAAGGTATCCGGCTGCTCGGAGTGGACTGCATAAACATAGGGCCTAAAGAATAACACAATTACTCATTTTGTTTCATTGGAAATTATCTTTGATATGAGGCCATTTTGTGTTCAGTAAGACAAGAAAAGTCCTTCGCCAAACTTGTTTGAAAGCCTGAGTTCCTTTCATCTTTCCCAGCTGATTGCATGTGATTTATCATGCCTTATTGATTTTTAAGAGGATTTTCAATGCTAAATTACAAAAAAATGTTGAACTAGAACTAGTTTTTGTTGTGGCACCCAAAAACAAAACCACTCCAAAGTCATTCAGCTTTTCCACATACTTGACTGTAAGGAATGCTTGATGTCAAAGAACCAACCTTGATTTTTGAAGAGGTTTAAAAGGGGTACATCCTTCTGCATCTAGAAACTAGTTTTATTTTTTTTTTTTTTTTCTGGCTGAGATTGCAACGCTTAAAGTTTACGGAAGAGGTAAACAAGTAAAACTGTCAATCACCATAAATATGAGGCTTTAGTAAATATAATTTGAAAATGAATAAAATGTTGTACTCAATTACACAAACTTCTGAAGAAGAGTTGAAAATACCTCTCTTGATCTGAAAGTGTCAGCCAATGGAGAATTGTCAAAATCCTTCTTTCTAGAGGAATCACCCTGGAAAAATCAACAGATTGAAGAAGTTAAACTATTTTAGGGAAATAGTATTTAAATAAACAGTGATTTTTGAAACAATTCAAAAACATTTTTGTACTAATGTACCAAGGCCAGAAGAACGTTCCTGCTTTCACTCCTTGTTTCTCTGCTGTAATCCAGATCTGCAAAATACAAGATGGCAAAAACACAATATTCCACTCACACAAGGAAATTGTAACATGAGCAGATACATGGCAAAAATGTATGCAACCACTGTTTGGAGAATCTGGTGACTGGTAAATCACCCAACTGGTGAACCCAACATTGTTAGCACTTTAGTCGGGCAGACTCTTCTGACCAAAGAGGCATCCGCTGAAATATTGTGCAAAACACCAGTTTTGCACAATATTGTGCAAATCTGATGTTGCATCATTTTGCAATGATGCAAAAACAGTGTAGTTTTTGCATCATTGCAATAACTGCACTGTCATCTACAAACATGGTGGTGTAATAATCAACATATCATTATTGTTGATGTGGAGATATTTGGGCAGCACTTTGCCTGAAGCAAACTAACTAGTATGTGAGCGGTACTCACTGGCTGTCCACCCCACCAGCGATGGTTTAATTTTTCTCTTGTGCGTAGGCTGAAGGTGGCATTGAACACTGGGTCATGCATGGTGTTTCCCACAATTCCATGGGACTCTGGGTACAGACCCTGCAGATAAACCCCACAGTGTTATGTCAGTGCAGGCAAAAATCAGGCCTGTACCAATGTCACAACATGAACAGACCATAAAAGTAAACTGGACAGAAACAAACATACAGTATGTTTGTACTTAGCTTTCAAACATAAAGGTATTCATTAACAGCCTGGCTTTAGTATCCATTCCACAAGAGTTTTGCAAAGTAGAAATTCAAACAGTTTACTTAGCATTATGGAACATCGCTTACTGTGGCTAGGGTGTATAAATTTGGAAATGTCTTTGATGGATAGACGGGTCGCATGTACGGAGGTGACACACCACATGATCCTGAAACAAAACAAATGATTTGCTTTGGGAAAAAGACAGGAAAACCAATTCTACAAGAAAGTTGTTCCCAATATGGAAAATTAAAACAAAGACACATTTTCTCTCCCAGAAACATGCAGAAAGAGTAGAATAGAAGCATACTGAGTTTATGTAAGTTAGGGATGACATATTTGCTCTTCTTCATGTAGGACGCTCTGAACCCATCAACAGACAGCATGATGAGAGGAGGACGGACGAAACTGTAAAGTACAAAAATAAAAAAAATGAAAAATGGCAGTTTTTCTGTAAGGCCTCACCTTGAACACACTGCTTTCTTGTTCGACAGAATAGAAAGTAAGAAAAAAAAAACAAGCCAAACACCTTGTTAAGGTGCTGGCTGAAGCTAGTAAGACAGTGTCAACATGTACTGTGACTCTGGTCCCTGTATCAACATGAGCTGAAAGGCCACTCAGAAAGGAAGAGGCCTTTACTAAGCTAGATTTAAGTAAATGCCATCAAGATGATTTGTGTGAGTTGGCTCTTTGTGCTGCTTTGCTCATCAGTGGTCTTTGCCTCAAAACCAAAATATGGACGGTGTCTTTCTTCTTATCTATGTCTCATTTTAGCTTCCTGTGGAAGTCTGGCCAAAGAGCAGGGATAGCTTTTAATTTTAAGAGTTGAGTTGCTTTGAATGGAAGCAGTTATTTTTGTCCTCCTCTTTAACCAGCTCAGAACTGAGTATATTTGAACTGAGTATCTCTCCATCGATGCTGTGTGTTGTAGCCCGAATAAAATAAGAATGTTTTTAAAATTACTTTTCAGATTTCTTAGCATGCACTGCCTAAATATAAGCAAGTCTTTATTTTAATGTTCATGTGTGTTGCCCAGATGCCCAAACCACAAACATTGACGTACTCTTGATTTGATTTTATCCTCAGGTCAGAAAAAGTCTTAACTTGAAGACTTTTGTTTTGGACTCTAACTTCAACGAACATCAGGAAGCCTGAACTAAATCTTAGCCCCAGCTGCACATTATTATACCACACCCATTGCAATTAAGTCAATATAATATTTTTTTCATAAACCTTATGAATTACAAATATTGTGCTTGTATTAAATAACATTGTTGTCTCAGTGTCAACTTATAGAAGAACACTTTCTGACCAGGTCAACATCTCCCGACCTGTTCAGTGTAATATATCCAGCATATGAATTTTACCCTGCAGGACATTCAGGACTCTTGATCTCTTCACAGCTGTCCTCCAACCATGAAGTCTCATCTGAAAGAAATGACAAGCTTTTAATTGTTCTGAATCAGGAATAAATTAAATCCTGTTTTTCGAGCAAAAATTTTAAATTATACATACCGCTGCATGTGGATTTGTAGTTAGAACAGCAGTCTCCATTTTCTAAGCAATCATCAGAACAGTGGCAGGCATGGTCTTCATTCCTCTCCTCCCCACAGCGATCAGGTGTACACTCAAACCCCCCCGCTAAGAGAGGAAGCCAAATTAATCACCAATCAACCATTTTATTTCTTAATTTAAAAACCTCCCTCTGCCTCATTGGCTGTAACGATTCCAAAATAGAGTAGAAATAGATTGCATGGTGAAAAATTTGACCCAATGAACCAATGTCTTTTTGTTAAAGGGGAAAAGAAGAGACCTCAGCTACTGGTTGCATCAGATTAAAAATGTATGTCAATATTACAGCCAAAACTACTTGTTGAAGTCAGGATGGATCCATACATTTATGTTATGTCAAATTCTGACATTTCCATAGGCGTTGGAGCTGAATTTCAGATTTTTAGACCAGAAAATATTTATCCTTTTTGTTACTGTTAAATTTGAATAGTGGCCGTAGTTTCATGTTCTTAACTAACAGGTGCAGCTTTCGGTGTGATCTTCTGCTGCTGCAGCCCATCTCCTTCAAGGTACATTGTGTTGTGCTTACAAATGGCATTTTGAATACCTTAATCCAAAATGTATTGTTTTCTGTACTATTTCTACACATAGCTGTACCTAATAAAGTGGCTGGTCAGTGTATCTTTGGATTAAGGAAAAACAACAAGGAGGGGTGAGAGTGGATGTGTAATTGTGAGTAATACTGACCTGTTTTCAGGCAGTGAGCATCGAAGTCCGAGCAGCAGCTGAGGTAAGTTTTACACAGATTGTCACATCTGCATCCTGGAGGATCTGCCACCTCCAACTCAAAGCACCTCCCTTTACAGGATCCTGCTGTGCTGACCCACTCTGACACAACTGTAAGGGATAGAGAGTCAAAATGAGAAACAACAGCTGACATCCTAGTCATCAGAAAATTGTGTTAGCTCATCTGAACTATTTACTGAAATTATTTCCAAATATCCACGAGTGATGTTTTTACTTTGTTCATTTTCCTGAGTAATGAGCAGAAGAGCTAGAAATGCTGCTTAAAATGAATAAATACCATCTGTTCAAAGAGCAAATTGATTGATAAGAGAACTGAAATTAGTTGTGCCGTGATAAAATTAAGAATATCAAATCAAAAAATTTGGTTAATGAAAGTATAACCTTGAAGATAGTGGGAGAGAGAGCGAGGGAAACATCTGTTCTTACGTTTAGTGACAGGTGATGTGTTGTCTCCGTCTCCAGGTCGTGTGGCTTCAAATATGTGAGCTCTGCTGACATCCGTCCCCCAAAGACAGAACACCAACACGATCTGCAAGAAGCACAAATTCTTATATTTCTTTTCAGTCTGCGTTATTTTACGTTAAGACATTATCTCTTCATCATTATGCCTGTTACTGAGTGAGTAGTGGCCTAGTTGCATAATGATTTGTGGAAGCTTTCCTCACAACATTTGAACCAATTGTGAGGATTATGAAGTTCTGCACCCTTTTGAAGGCATTACATTTTATAAACAAAACAACATATGTCCCAATTTTGGTCTTACATTACAGACCAAAGCATTAGCGGTAACATCAAACAGTGAAAGTCTTGGTTTAACTTTCTTTTTTTTTTTTTTTGCAACAAAATTAGCATGATTATAGTCTATTATCAATTTTTACTAAAATTATCAGATATTTGTGTTTGTGTTGCTTAGACTAAGTTTTTGAAAGAAACTTCCTCATGCAAGCTGAGATTTGTTTTGTTTTTCTTACTATTGCTCTAAAGTTGTGACTTTTGCAAATGTTCTCAACAACTCAACTTGAACTTGCTACTAAAGCCCTGGATGGTAACATGGCCTTAATTTGCTTTGTGGAAAGTGTGCAGGTTCTTATCTAACTAATCCTTGCAAAACAGACTTTTTTTTCTTATTTATTTATTAATTTATTGATTAATTTATTGCTAGGTCTCTCTAAATGAGATTTTGATTGGAAGCCATTTTCACAAACTTCTAAAATGGCCTATTTGGAAACTGTGTTTGGATCAGTTTTCAGAGAGATCTTAAACACCTCAGCTTCCCCTTAGCAGTCAGTGATGCTGACATAGTAACTGAGCAAGTTCAGATTTTCAGAAGCTACAACTTGGTACTCACATAATCTGTTTTAAAAACTTTCCTCAGGATGAATCAGTCCAGTGGTCCAGCAACATGCTGGACACAATGAACACTCTCAGTTCAGGAACTAAGACACAATGATACAGTTACGGATTCAGTGATGCGGAATCACAGCTTGAACACATTTTCTTGGGAAATGTGTTACAGATGCATCTCCAGGCGGTTTCCAACTAAAATCCTATTGGGCAAGAACATTTATTTTATTAAGAACCATTATCTTTTTCCATTACAGAACCCTGACTTTCTTTAAATCCATTGTTCTCAAGCAATGGTACAAGTACCACTTCTACTGCTATGTAATTAAAAACAAACAAACTGTGATGCAGCCCAAAAATCTATTAAAGAACACTGGGCTTTTCTTCATCACAAAATACCCAAAAGAAAAGTGGAGAAGAAAAACATCCAAAACTCTCAGCAAAAACTGAGGTGGACAACAGAATAACCAGGAACATGTGCTTATCTGAGTTCCCGGTTCAAGTTGAAAAAACATGTGGGATTTGTGAGTATTTTTCTGATCAGTGACCAGACTAACTATGATAAGTAAAACAGATTGAAACAGTAAATTTTAATGGCCTTTTATGAGTTCAAAACCTCTAACAATGTGATGACTGGAGGACATTGTACAGTATGGTATTTGCAAACAGTTTTTGATATAGATATCGACAGATGTTTTTATATAGATGAGGGCTACGTTGGGTTTTTAGGTCAGCATTGCTGAGAAATCCAAGTTCTGTTGCAAAACTTGCAACAGAACTTGGAGCAATAGCCGTACTAGGTAGTTATAGAGGTGACACTTGTAAGACGTTTGAGAAATCACAGTTTTTAATCAGTTGTTTCAACATTTCACAACTTCTGACTCACAAACAGCAATTCAACTAAACAGACAAATACACGCTTCTGTCAGGCTGCCCCAGCGCAGCTGTGGCTATAATGTAGTACCTTATCACCATCTGTGTGACTGTGTGCGTGAACGTGTGAATGACTGAATGTAGTGTGGAAGGCTCTGGGGTCCTCTGGCCTTGATAAAGCGCTGCACAAGTACAGGCCATATAAAGACAGCTCAGGCATAATCAACAGCCAGTATGTAACTTGTATCTTTTTCGCTCTCTTCTTTTCTATTTTTTTATACCTGTGGAGCAGGAGACTGTGTGTTCAATGAAGTTTGAATCGAGTTGATTTGAATTGAGTATCTATTTATGGTTATTGCTTTATTGCTTTATAGCATTAACATGCTTCACCATCATCATCATCATGGTTATTTATTTTAATTACTGAAAAGCATCTCAAGACCTAGTTGACTGTGACCCCAACTTTAGGAAACACTGCATAAAATGTTTGTGAATCTTGCAGGCTGACTGATGAAATGACATTTAAGACATAGATGCTACAATTAATATAGGCTACATCCTATTAAATAAATAAATAAAAAAAACAAATACATAAAATAAATTAAGAAAAAACAACCACACGGCAATTAAAAAGTGAACTTCTATACCTGTTTAATTTTAAAAGGCCATAAAAACTTTTTTTTATGACACATACAGTTAGGTTGCTAGTTAATTATTACAATTACTGCATTAATAATATGAATTAAATGTTTCATCCGGATCAAACCCACGCTGTGGTACACGGAAAGGAGGTCACCCACAGTCTAACCATTAACCTACAGCTTGTGTTTACCTTTAACTCCCCCAGGTAAACACATCTGTGTAGTTGCTGACATGAAGCAACACTGAAGCAATCCATCACCGTCACACTTCTTGCTCAGCTTGAGTCAGAACAACAGCAGCCAGTCATCCCTGCTCCATAATTCATATTCATCCAAGGAGGGATTATGTAATTTGTCCCTTCTGCTGAAGCAAAGCCTGAAAATGTTTCAAATGTTTCTGATGTGAGGCAGTAAAGAGCAGGCAGGTCGATATGTCAATTCTCCAACAGCGCTATCTCTGTTTTGGGGCGGTTGTTGTGCAGGGGGGAGCTGGGAAACCTTCGGACATGCACATGAGAACTACAACACAGCGATATGGGACTCAAACACAAAACTGTGACAGTCTTACCGTACCAAATTTCCCAGCAGCATCATGTTCCGAACGGCGGATCCACCTTGGCATTCCAGAAAACCCCCCAAAAAAACTCAGAAATCCGTTCCCAGCGTCCTTTAGAGGATCCTCGGTGCACCTCTGCAGATCGATGGAGCAGAGCGCAGGGGTCCGGCTCTTTCTCTCTCCCCCGTTGTTTGCCTTTGCTCAGCCTCTGCCTCTCTCGGTATTGGGCCAATAAGCATGAAGTAATGGTGACAGCTGCGCTTTGGTACAAGAGTGCGTCAGGTCGGACAGACGCTCCGGAGTCCAACACAGTCGGCAGCACTGAGCAGATCACACAGGGAGAGGGGGAAAGAGAGGCACTCACAGGGAAAGGGACGGTTTGTGTAATCTCCCTTCGATTGCTTTCAGGCTGAAATAATGGAAAAAAGAACGAAGCTTTGACCTTTTGCACAATTTTAGTAACATCATTAGAGCAAAAACAATAAGATCAACAAGTACAGGCCATTTGATGGAGAAAGTCTTTTATGACAAAACCAACGTTCTCCCTAATAGTGCATTGTAAAGTTCCAAAGAAAAGTTAACAAAACCACAAATTGAGTTTAGATTTACACCAACATATCTGATGCCAGGCAGTGCATCCAACTGATATTCCCAAATGTTTGTATTTGTGTTGAGGTCATAATAAATGGCCTGTGTGCAGCACTTTATCTAAGCCAGAGGACTCCAAAGCGCTTTCCACTGCATTCAGTCATTCTCACATTCACATGCTAATGGTGGGAACTACATTGAAGCCACAGTTTGGGACAGTCTAACAGAAGAGAGGCTGCCATGCACCGTGTGCACCATGCACAGGCCCTCTGACCGCCACCAAAAGGCATCAAGGCATGTGACAGACAGAGCGTCGGGTCGTCAGTGATCCAACCCAGCAACACACCAGTTACAAGACAAACTCCTACCTCTGTTGCCTCAGTCATACAGATATAAAGTCTGTCAATCAGGGGAGATGGTCAAACTAATCACTTTCCTTATTTCAGTCTACACCCTTGTAACAAAAACAAAAGCTTGACTGTGGATACAGTCACTCATGTGATCAACAAACAACCTGCGAGGCAACATTTAACAAAATACCAGTGCATATCTGAGCCTGTATGTACAATGGCAACATGGATTTGAGGAACTGTGTAACAAAATCAAACTCAAGCAACCAGAACTTTTTTTTTTCCTTCTTAGCAAAATATTGGTGGCAGTTGTGATTCTTTCCAGAGATCAGCCGTTACCCCAGTTAAGATACACAGTTCTCCGTTTTTAATTGTACTGCAAACCGAACCCTAAAGCAAACATTATACACCAAACCCAATTAATAACCATGGATGCAACGTTGGTTCGTTTAACCCACATTTTAGCAAGCAGAATGTGGACAGTGTGAAACCTAAGTTTGGCTGGGCATTTTATATAGTCAGGTTTCACGTTTTATTTTAGGCCTGGTAACATGATATTTCTGTTCAATAAAAATTTATTTTTCTTCACAAGACCCTGTACATTATATAACAGCAAATATTAGATTTTCTTACAGATATAGTAACATTTAAGGAACAAATAGAGAACAACATTTTCTAACTGCAAGGACACAGGAGGCTCTAACAGAAGCCTCATGTGTGCTGATTTCAACATCAGTGGTTTTTGCATTGACGTCAACGTCCCTTATTAGAAATGGAAAATATGAATAAGTCAAATCAGGGCAAGGACAATTTAATTAACTTCAGAGGCAGACATCTATATGCTGC
This sequence comes from Poecilia formosa, assembly GCF_000485575.1. Taxonomy (NCBI): domain Eukaryota; kingdom Metazoa; phylum Chordata; class Actinopteri; order Cyprinodontiformes; family Poeciliidae; genus Poecilia; species Poecilia formosa. The sequence continues at coordinate 307,895 of NW_006800174.1, forward strand.
AATGAGTAAATAGCATGCACTTTGACAAAGAAGTAAACATCTTTTTATTTTTGCCTTCAAGTAATGTGTCAACTGCTTTTATTGAAATATTTTGTTTAACAAGGTTTTTTTTACCAATAGTTGGTTGCAAATACTTCCAAAGATGGTTTTTTTCAAAGTTAATCGTCATACATTGGAAATTTACCTGCTTTTTGATTTCTAGGGTTAAAGCATATAAAGAGTCTTTGCGTTACACTTCTGTTCTCAGCACGGCTTTAAAAACACACAAGGGCTTTTGATGTGTTTGAAAAGCTCTGCTTTCACTGACGGCCTGCTCTCTGCTGGGAACGATTTGTTCACTGGGGGGAACGAATCTTTGCTCTTTGAAAGTGATCTGTACATCCATCACCACAGGGGGAAGAAAATCCTCATATTACGAAGACCACACACATGCCTAACCAGTCACATATGCATGGGCATGAACGCGTACAGAGGCAAGCCAAAGGAACTCTAAACACACAAAGATTTTTATACATTAACTCAAATATGCTGCCTCTGAGGCAGTGGCTTTGATTTGAAAATTGATGCCAAAGAACAATAACCTACACACCAGCAGCCCCCCCAGCACAGATTACAATCAACAAGCTTACTGGCCAGCATGCTCGTATGACCTGAGGGCATGTTGAGAAAGTAATCCCGGGAGGAAGGAAGTCTGCAGCTCGAGTTTCAATGCACCTGGACTGTGACCATGTTGAAGAAATTGTCAAGTGAGTCTTGAACAGGTACATCAACGGACTGGTGAAAACAATCACACTCTTTGGGTTAATCTTTTTTATATTTATCTATTTATTACATCATCTTAATAAATTTGGAATTTAAAAAAACCTGAGTGGTGTCACAAAAAAACTGTGTACTGCTTATGCTTTGTTTACTGTGGACATGTATGAATGTGTAGCTTGGTTTTATAAGCAGACACTTTGCGCATGGTGATCAGTTTTCTTGTTAAAACACTGAAAATAAAATTACATATTCGCTATGTGTACATTTGACTTGTTTTGTAAGTGCTTTATTCACGAACTAATACATCAAACTGGCTCTTCAAGAATAAGAAAAAGTCAAATCTACACACCATGTGATACAGAGTAAACAACATTAAGATTTAGTTATGTAACCCTGTTATGGGGTTAGGGTTATTGTGTCCATTAAGAAATGGACACAATATACTATTTTGCATATGTTTTATGTGAAATAGCTCTACGTGACAAATACAGAAATATACCCATTCAAAAATCCAAAATAAATGCACTCTTTGCCACCATTTGGAATATACACACCACTACAGTTTAATGGTCATCTAGACAAAAATTACCCAAAAAAACATGCATTAAGCATTTTAACATGTTGCAGGTATCATGTTTTGATACAAATTATGTTATTACATTATTTTCTTACTGCTGTGTGCAGATGTTTTATGGAAAGTATGTTTAATTGTAGTTAATTTAAACAAATTTATATGAGAAATAAAACAAAATAAACAAGATTAAACTTAGTAACTATTTTTTTTTCCAGAGAAGTGTGACTGAATAAAGCAAACACAAACAAAGCTCCCACACATGGGAGTAAAACCAACGTGAGTCATCTGAAGCACCTTTAAAATCAGGGAGTTTCTCAAACAAAATTTCCTGGAATGATAAATAAAAGCGTTGCTTTGCTTTTTTCCAGCTTTGTCAGATAGTACTTGCAGTGAATCAGAAGCGACTCAGCATAAAGAGATGCTGAGCTACTGGCTCTTCTTGCAGGAAACATCGATATATTCAGCTAATTGTAACTTTGGACTTCATACTGTTAAATTACAACACAGTGGCACAGTAGTTCATGAAGCTGCCATGTATCGATTTGTGTTCTGGTACATGGCTGTTTATTTTTATGTGCATGTCTACATAGACGTTGAGCTGCCTGCATGTTGAAAAATCAACAAAAGAAATTCTGCAGCTCATTAAAAATCATTGTTTCAAAAATAAACAAATAAAAATGCAAATTTCTGAATTTGTTGAAAAATTAATTTGGAAGCTTACCAAAGAGTTTATTACTGGATGACCCATAAAAACCTTCAACTGAGATTTGTGTGTTGTAGTTCAGGAACAAAGTACTTTGTACTTTATTATCTGCTTTACTATATTTGAACACAAACAAATGCTCTCACAAACCTAGAAATATGCATTTAAATGTTCACATGTTCAAATGAAACTTAAATTTAGATCACATTAACAAAAATGTAGAATGTTAACACATTTTCTCCAATTGTTCTTTCCACAAATAAAGTGAGAATTGCATGTAGAATTACTCTAACACAGGAAGGAGGGCAGTAGAATCATGTCAAGGTTGTGTATATTAAAACAACATGAAAACATGGGGGTGAAACACAAAGTGGTACGAACTGCCGAGAAACAGGAAACAATCAGCAGAGAGCCATGCTGAGCTGGAAACAGAAACAAACCAAGTTTGAAACTGGGAGGATCTGGCAAGGGACTGAGGAGTTTTTAACTGAACAGATTGACACTGACACCATAATCAGGTGAGAGCAATTACACAAGACAGCAGAGTGAGGCCAGACCTGGAAGAACATCTGTTAGAGGCTGGAACTGGCTTGATACTGAGGAGGAGGTCCGCCTTCCTACAGGATAAAAGCCCTTAACATGCAGGTTCATGTGACAAAATGGCCATAACACAAATCCAGAAACTCTTCAACCAATCTGACCATCTTTCTGTTAGTTTGCCGGAAAAATGAGGCGTTGCTGTAGTTTTATTGGAAGGTAAATGCAATTGACCCATTTGTACCCCCTATTGGAAAACCAAATTACTGTATAAAGCTCATTGCACTCCAGAAAGTTTTACTTGCATGACATTTTCATTGAAGTCTTTGGTTCTCTTTGTTTCATCATATGTTTTAGTCTATTTTCTTTCTCTTTATTTGTTAAGAAATGCAATTATAATTTTTTTGTGCCAAGCTGTGCATTCCCAAAAAGGTACAATGTTTAATACTATTAGAACAAATTATTCAATACAAAAGCTGTTTATTCAGCTTACAATATTCCCTAAAAGGATTTTCCTTTGCTTTGATTTTTCTTTGTTTTTGTTTGAAATGCTTTTTCTTTCCAATGTATCGACAGCCTTCAAATTGAAAAAAGATACATTAAATTGGTAAGTGAAAATATTTTTAACTTTAATTCCTTAAAGAATTTATAAGCTTTCACGAAACAGACAACTAATCAAATTTAAATGTACAAATCTTGCCATAACTGTGAGAGAAGATTTCATCCAGCAGATGGCAGTATAACATCAGATTAATGTAAGCTTAAGGCAAATGGCAGATAATAAAGATCATCAACAATGCCCACTTATGCACTAATATAGATTCATATTCTCCACTTAATGGCATTTTTATCTATTTAAACTTTTAAAAAAAGTTCTTGAAAATGTGATATTTGCTTTTGTCTTGTTTTCCCTGATTAGCAGAGGTCTTTATTTCAGACATTATCAAGAGATATTAAAGTTTCTCCAGCATATCTCAAAATTGTACCATTCGTATATCTTCCGACATAAACTAGCTGTTTCTGCACAGGCTAAACATTATTAGTATTATCCTACCTAAGAGTTTGCAACATTTGCAAAATCTCTGTGAAAAAGAAAAAAAAAACACCTGCAGCTTTCCATCTGCATGTGCAAACCCCAGACAAATGATAAGGTGTCTTTGTTTATGTCAAAGAGTCAGACATTTCTACAGACAAAAGTGCAATTTACATTTAAATCAACACAGTCAATCAATGATGAAACAACACGTTAAGTCTGTCTAACACTCTGTACATCAATTGTGGTGTACCCTGAACTCAATGAGCTCATTGATCTATGAAATCAATGGAGCACAGCAGCTAGAGATCACCAAGTGTTTTATGAGGCCAGTCCTGGAGGGAGGTGTCACAGAATGTCCCCAGAATAGATTTTTGAGGACAAACATTTACATTAGGCATTTGTTTCACAGCACTTGCTATTAAATTCAAAATGTTGTATCAAATTAGAAAAGGGGGACTATTCCATTCTTTTCAGGCTTGTTTGTGAAAGATAAAATATTCAGCATTTTAAACCCAGTTCCAACAGAAAACGTTAGCTATACATGATATATCTTTTGTACCAGAAAGTTCAGATTTGTCTGTTCTGTGTACTTTGAATTCTACAACAGTCTTCCTGTGCAGTGGGCACAGTTATTGGATTTGTTCTAGTTTGCCGAAAGCATTTTATTCTTTGCATTTGTTCTATTCAGTCTAACTCAGAAATACTTTATCAATCCTAAAGGGAAATTAAATATTGCTGAACATCATATTATCCATATCATCGACTCTCCAAAGAGTTGATGTAGAGGCTGATGGCTGTAGGCAGGAAAGATCTCCCGTAGAGCTGTGTCTTAAAGGCCTGAAAACACTTCTGGCTAAAAACACTGACTGTCTAATGAAGAAGATGCTCGGGGTTGTTTGTAATGTTCTTTGCACTGTTCTCTCCAGATAAAAGTAGTCCCTACAACAGAACCAGCCTTGTTTATCAGGTTGGTTGGTCTTTATGTCCCTGGTTCTGATTCTGTGTCCCCATAAGATGATGATGCTTTCTTGCTTTGGAAGTCTGAGGTGTACAAAGTGGGAAAAACAATGGTGAAAGTATATCCCACTGTGGTGCTCTTGTGCTCTAGAACAGCTTGATTAGCCTCTAAAACCTTCAGTCTCACAAACTGACAAAATCTTTGTCAGGTGGTCATTGATCCATGTGATTGCACCTGTGTCTGCTGGAGTTTCTGACAAAGCAAATAAAGCTAAGCTGTGTTAAATTTTCCATCCAGTTCCAGGTCTGAGGTCTCTGTGTTCCAGATCTTGAAGAACTTATTTAGACATTACAGGTTTAGATTAGGAGGTTTTTCTCAATACTGGCATACCATGAAGGGCAAAAAAATCCTAGTAAATGATCTGCTTGCATTTGCTTAATGGATATGAATGAATTGTCTTACAGCAGATAAAAGAAGCATGGATGTCATGGTGGCACAGACATTAGCACTGTTGTCTTGCAAGTTCCTGGGATTGAATCCCAGTTTAGGGTCTTTTTGCACAAAGTTTCTTTTTGCATGAGTGGCTTCCTTCTGGGGACTCTGACATCCTCAGTTCAATAACATGACTTTTAAGTTAATTGGTCACTTTAGGATGACCTTAGATACAAGTTTGTCTGTTCATGGTTTTTTGTCTCGTCTTTGTGTCGCCCTATCATGGACAGACAAGCTATCCAGGGTGTATCCAGCCTCTTGCCCAATGAACACTGAAGATAGGCACCCGTTGGCTGATAACCCTGCAAGGATTAAGGAAGAATGGATGGAAAAAAAAAGGAAATCTGAGGTTAAAAAAGTTCACAACCCTCAAAAATAATTTAGAACTTCAAGAAATTTCAATAATTCAGATAGCCTTTGGAACAGCAATAATTATTGATTTCTACTTCTGAAAACAAAAAGCTGAGTCACTGAAAGCAAAGAGGACAATAACTTGAAGTTGAGGAGTTGCTTAGTCAAGCAAAAAATATGCAATTCTGCACAACACAAATATCCAGTCCTTTTTAGACTTTGCTCAGTTTATCTGAGAATAAAAGGTAACACTTTATTTGACGGGTTGTGAACAAGACTGTCATGACACCGTCATAAAAATGACATAACACCTGTCATGAACATGAATAAGTCTTTGTGAATATTTATGACTGCTGACATAAAGTGTCATTCGGTAAATCATGACACTTATAATACAAAGTTGACATTAACCAAAAAAATTTAAAAAATTAAAGTGTAGTCAGTAATACTTTTATAACAAATTTATGTCAGATCATGATTTCTTGGTTAATGTCAAGTTGTCATAACAAAGACATTTTGAAAAATGTCAACTTTGTATTAAAGTATCATGATTTACCGAATGACACTTTATAATAACTGTCATAAATATTCACAAGACTTACTGATGTTCTTGACAGATGTTATGTCATATTTATGGCGGTGTCATGACGCTCTTATTCACAACCCATCAAATAAAGTGATACCAAATCTTCAGCAGTCTAATTGAAGATGTGCAGCAGACTGTCCAGTCTTCAACATTTCAATTGAATTGAATCCTAATCAATAGGATTAGATTTAATACTATTGTCAATAGTATTGTATTAGTCAATAGTATACTAATACTATTGACTTGATCAATAGGATTAAATGTAATCCTATTGATTTCATCAATAGGATTAAATCTAATCAATATAATTTAATGCATTTTTGTTGTCCCTGAGAATATATAGAATTTTATATTTGCACTTCAGTAAACTTTAATTACTAACGCACATAATCGTGGTCTTCGTGTTACATGATCCTTCCACCTTCATGACGTCTCAAGACTGGAAAGACTTTCTCCTGTTTAGTTGTGAACTGCTATCTCTGTGTTGTTATCTCGAGTCATGCTGTTTGACTCATGATCAGTTAATGAAAAAGCAACACCGACTGACCTAAAGAGTAAAGAATGGTCCCCATGTAGACAGAATAGAATTGAGTTATCAGAGGCATGTTTATTCTGTCTGCAGCTTGTTGTTGTTGAAGGTGGTGATCACAGCGGCAGGTTTCCTCATTGATGTCATTCTTGGCCACGTTGTCGAATTGACTCAGCTGAAGGTTGAAAGGGAAAACAGCAATGGAAGTTATTTATTAGTTGCTTGTCACTTTTCATTCCAACATCGAAGGCTTGTATAGACCAAACAAACTTTCATGAGTTTCTTTTTTCAGTTTGAAGTTGGCATAAATTTCTTTAGCATTTGGTGGGATTTAAATGATGCAACTTGGGTCAAACATTTGGATTTCATTATTCTTTTCAAATTAGATTGATAAGATTTGGGCCCATTCCTCCCTACAGCATTTATGCAACTTAGTTTTGAAGGCCATCTTTTCCCCCAATACACTTTTTCTGCTCTACCCACAACATGTCTCTGGGTTTGACATCAGGGCTGCAAGATGGCCAAACTGGCCTTGTTTCCTATGAGCCACCATGGTACGCTTGGAGTCATCGGTATTTCAGCGTATGTCGTTTCCCCATGATGCAGCCAATCTTGTTATTTTCAGCTGGTGTAGTTTCCTCAGCTTTTTATTGTCTTGTATCCGTCCGAGCTTGAATAATTTTACTTTTTTCCCTCTTCACCTGCACCCTCCCACGCTCTGCATGGCAACCAAGCAGCAGCCTGTCTGGTACATTGCTTCAGGAATACATACAGTGTTGCTCTTTGTTAGTTCTATGCTAAAACTAACCAGTGTATCAAATAAAGTCCCAACCAGCTTAAACTGATTAAACAATGTTTTAATCTAGTAGAGTAAATACTTTTGTAATAATCTTTTCCTGGTCATAATATTATTAACCATCACTTCTGTTACTTACATGATTACAGTATTGATCGCACAATGTTGATTCATTTATTTAAATAATCTGTAGTGTCATCATAAACTGAACATTACCTACAGCATTCTAAGCTTCAAATGAAAAAATGATGTGGTAAAATTTCAAGATTGTAAATGTCGGTGCAATTAGTAAAAACCTTACATTGGAGATGACTCCTCCCACCTCATACCTCCTGCTGACGGCTGACTTGTTTGCTCTGGGGTTTAATATTTAGCTCACCCTCAAGCATTTTCCAACCACTTCACTAGCTGTGTTTTTAGAACTGTAAACACAAAGAGCATTTAAAGTACAGACTTGGTTAGGGATACGATGTCGGTGAGCGCATGAAGAGAACTTCTTTATAAAAACAAACAATTGTTCCATTAGAGTTTTTATATGTGCGGAAGAATTGTTAAAGTTCCTGCTTCTCCACATGTATCCATAGATACTCTTTTATTTATCAGTTTGACGAACGTCTGAAAAGAAATGGGTCTTCGTACAGCAGGTAAGAACTGTTTATAATTTGCAAATGCAAATGTTTATTTCTCCTCGATGCTAAAAGCAAAAATACGAGTTCAACATGTGTGAATTATTTCAAAATATGTGTAATAGGTTCAAACTGTTAGAAAAACACAGAGCAATGTTAATGCTGAAATCATATTATTTAAGTAAAATAAGCTAAATATATTAAAATATTGACAACTTAAACATAATGAGGATACCAACAGACAAACCAAATGACAAAAGCAAACAATAATGTAAAGTAATTCTACAAAGCTTAAAACTTACTTTTGTTCGGGTTGAAAAAAGCAGTGCCAGAAATAAATCAATAAACAGCAAAAAACAAACTAAAACATTTGGAGCTATGTGAGAGCTCACATACAAAAAGAAAGCAAACATTTCCTGTGCAACTCAGACATGCTTATGAGACAGCAACCTGTATATCACTGCATCACTCACAGAAAATGTGGCTGGAGTAATAGGCTTCACACCACATAGTTATTTAGCAAGCATTAAACAAACTGTGTTATTATACAGTCATATATCTGCCTGACACATCATGATGTCACTTTCCAATAAGACAGGAAAAGAAGAGAGAGGGAAGAAGGTGTGTTTATCACCATCACTCGGTTAATCATTGATGTGCTTGATGTTATTTTTGTACAAAAAAATTCTGATTCTAATCAATGTGTTGCAAACCACTGCATATAGTAAAAGTATACACATGCATATCAAACTTTACTTTTACATTGTCCAGGCACAAAAGCTCATTCTACAAATTTCAAATATGTAAAGGTTACTTTGACGAAACACCAATGTATGAGTGCATTAAATGCATTATGTCAAAACTGACTTATTATTGTTAGTTTCTTGTTTACAGTCCAGGCTTATGAATCTACAGCAGTAAATTATGGAGGAAAACAGGACTATACTATCTTTTGGAAACTATAACAGCACAACCTGTCCCTCTTATCAAAGAAACCAACAGGACAATTGAACATGTTTCTTCATCCCTGCAGAAGTTAACATCATGGCCAATATTTGTCTTTCATATCTCTATAATTCAAAAGAACTCCCTCCTTGTCAAGGTGGAATGGAACAGAATTATAGATGATATAATATGTAGGCTTACACAGAACTGGGTCACTGTAAACACACTTTAATCCAGCTGATTGCACCTTGGTTTACAACTAGATTGAACCCCTGGAAAGTTGTTACGTTCTGATACTTGCTAGGTTCTTCCCAGAACACACCACATACTTTACCTAGAACCTTTGTGGAAATTATTGGTTGTTTTTAGAAACTTACTTAAATAAACTTACCTGGTGCTTTTACTAGAACTATAGATCACTTTCTAGAACTTAATGTGTACTTTCTAGAACTTTCCCTTCCTGTATAGGAGTCAAACTTATTGCTGATCCACAACATTTGTATGTGCTAAAGTGAAAGTGAAAGCATTTGTGATTTATGACTAATAAGTACCATGAAAGTTACAAGAAAGTACCTCTGTAGTTGTAAAAAATAAGTTCAGGGAAAATTACTTGCAGGTTCAAGTAAAGTACTTGGTCATTCTAGAAAAGTAACCTCCATAGTTCGTGGGAAGTACCTGGAAAGTTTTTTAAAATTCACCAGTGAGCTCCATGAAAGTTGGAGAAATGTACCTCTTAGTTCGTGAGAGTATCTAGAAGGAGTTCTAAATACCTCATATGATCAGGAAAAGCAATCTGCAAATTTCTTCAAATTTCCAAAAAGATAATTGTAAATTTCCAAAAGTAACTGGTAAGTTCTGGAAAGAGAACTCTAAGTTTCAAGGGTGCCTACTTGGTCAGTTATGGGAAAGCCAAATTCGAGCAAGCTCCAGGAAGTCCAAATACCATTACATTACATCTTAGTAAGATTAAACTTAGTAAGATCATTTTGGTCTAAAGTAAAACCCACTGAAAAACTAACCAAAACAACAAAGTCTTGAAATCAAAACTACTTGAATTGAGTCAGGAGAATAACCACGTTTAGGCCAACAAATGACTGAATCAATGATCGAAAAAAAAAAAAAAAAGAATCTTTATCTTTATGTGAGTCAGCAAGTTCTCCATGATGTGCGTATCTATCTCCTTTTAGACAGTGCTTCTAAGAATGAAAAAGCCACTAAGAGTGGGAGCTGTGTTGGTCCAGCAAGACCCAGGCTAAGAAGCAGCAGTGATGGAAACATTTACACCAGAAGAACAGTTGGTGGCTGCAGTTCCTTCTCCTCCCTCACACTCTCCAACCCTAAATCAGGTATTATTTTTCAGGCAACTGCTATGTTTTGTTTGGGCTAATGTACATGCAGGTTGCAAAAACAAATGACAGCAATGGCCAATATTGCTGTCATTTGTGTTGTTAGGCTAGTGGCATGTTGGAAGCCACAGGGTGATGTGACATTGATTTATCACTGATGATCTATCATTAAACTCAGATTATCTAGGTTTAAAGTAGAGTAAGTCCACAACATCCAAAATATGTCGTCTCATAATGTTTTTCCTCCTTTAGAAGTATCCTGTTGAAAACTAAAAATAACATTTTCTTTTTTTTTGTCTCATTTTTTTTGTCTTTTTCTCTTTCTTTCCCCTATATTTATACCTCTCCCTTGTCTTTAGTCCTGAGGAGACCAGTGAGCACCGAGGAACTGCAAACACCAGGCAGCCCCTACATTAAGAAAACATTCACAGTATGTTTTACATTTCCCTACATTAAAAGCCTTTTCCCATTAACATGAATAGAGAAGGAATATTATTTCTAATCTTTCTTTGGCTTTTACAAGAAATATATTCTTTTTTTTCTTTCTTTTTTTTTTATAAAATTTGACACCATTGACCAAAATGTGTTTTTTTAAAGGATGTTTTAGGCTGATTTTTCACCTCCAAATATGCACAGATTTCAGTTGTATAAATTGTCCTTTCTGTACTTCTCTACAGATTGTGGGTGATGCAGTGGGATGGGGGTTTGTGGTTAGAGGAAAGCAGCCATGCTACATTCAGGCTGTGGAGCCATTTGGTCCAGCTGCTGTTGCTGGGATGAAGGTAGACAAAAACAATTATTCAAAAGAGATTTTATCTTAAATAAACCATAAATCAACCAGTTTCCTCTTTTTTTCAGCTAACTAATGTTTGAATACCTTCCATATTTGCAGGTACGACAGTTTGTGGTCTCTGTGAATGGTCTCAATGTTCTCGATCTGGACTACAGGACAGTCAGCCACCTGATCCTCACCGGACCCAGAACTGTAGTGATGGAGGTGATGGAGGAAAGAGACCACTGGGAAGAAGAAGAAATGCAACTTACTCAAGAATCAAACTAGATAATAATTACCACGTGTTGAGAAGCAGGATAGGTTCTGTTTAGACTGCAGTTTTGAATATGTAGTTCAGTATTTTAACAGACACATGGGATCTTGTGTTCTGAAAATTATAAAATTCAGTCTTAGATGACCACATCAGTCAATTCATCACTGACCAACAACCTGCTCAAAAACAAGATTTCTAGAGTTCCAGAAAAAAAAAGGACCAAAATTAAGGCAAATGACTATTAGACTGAAGTAAATGGGTGTCATGATTTAGTCCAAGAGTTTAGTTATTGTCATTTATGGCATTAAGAATTGGTACAATGCTTAAATTCAAGCCTTAGAATTGTTGGAAAGCGTTCTGCAGAAGAATGAAATGCATTGCATTTCACTGGCAGCTAAAAGGCTACTGGAATATCTGAAACAAGAAATAGCTCATATGTCTTTAAATGGGTTGAAAATGTTAAAATCAATCAATCAAGTTCATTTGTATAACACATTTCAGCTATGAGGCAGATTTACATCATGAAAACATAAAAACATCGTAAACACTTCGGTTTTGAGTGACGTTTTCAGATTATCTAAGGTGTCTGACAAAAAAAAAAGACGCCTCGTGTCTGAAAAAATGTGAACAATAGATGAAAATATATATGAATGACTCAGCAAAAATGTATTGTTTTAAAACTAGAATTGCCCCAATTGAAAATTGGTTATTTAAAAGCTTGCAAAGCGCCTTAAAATGTGTCCTAAAGTCACATTGGGTTGTTAGGGAAAAGCTAAACTCTTCAGTAATAATTCCACCCATCTTGTGTTTCCCTCTTCAACATACCAGCCTATGTGTGCCTTATAAGCCTATTTCACCTCCTTGCAACCATCTGAGACAAGACAAAGCACAGCATTTATGGTTGCAGTTATCATTTGAGTATCTTCGATTTTAAGTCAGGATCTATCTGCTGTGTCATTTGACCTAAATAGTTTTTAAACCTGTATTAATTTGGTTCAACATAATTTCTACCTATTAAATGCTAACCTCAGAGTCCATGGGAGAATATATTGAAAACATATTCTGGAATTAATTGTGTTGTTCTCATTCCTTTTCTGAGGTTACTTGGACTTTAAACTCTGCCACTTTACTGCCTGTCTGTTCACAAACCCAGTATCAACAGAAGGAACATTTCCACTGACCTGCTCACAAAAAAAAAGGCCGGCCAAAAAAAAACACCCCTCTAGACGTCCCCTGATTGTGTTTGTCTTTCCATCCACGCCATTCTGATTCCCAGAAAGGAAATAGGAAGTGTGTAGTTGAAGTGTGAGGCAGATAAACAACTTAACAAAAATAAAGATTGTGACTCACGATTAGTTTGAAAGTATTTTTGTACAGTCTACTCTTCCATTTACATTGTATACCTTTATATCTGTTTTTATTATGTAGTTTTTTGTTTTGTGGCATTTTTTCTGCATTAGTATGAATGCTTTACAAGGATTTGATCCCACAGCCTCAGTGAATGTCTTTATTCCCCCTTTCTCTTTTATCATACTGTCAATGCAAATAATTAGTTTTGAAAAGTGTAAGATAATAAATTTTCTTCATCGATATTGTTATTCTACATGAATATCTTTTCTTTTATTTTCCCTAAACGTATTTGCATATTTTAAAGTAAATAGAAATCCCTTTTAAGCTCAATTGTTTAAATTATTATTTTTCTTTTAAAAACATTGTCTTTAAATTCTTTTTCTTTCACATTTTGTGTTGAAAATGTGAAAAACAATAAAATGTTCTTCATTGTCACACAGACATTGTCCTCAAACATGATGACAATATATATAAATGCTAAAGATTAACATACGTTCATGTATTCCTGTTCAACTAAATAACCTGTCATTATTTAATTTGTAACATATAAAATTGGCTATGCTGTCCCACCAGAAGGTGGCGGTATGGACTAAATTGTGCATGATGAGTCACATCAGTTTTGTCTTTAGCAAACAAAATTCCTCAGGTTAGCTTGTGAACATTAGCATAAACTATAATAACAATACTAATACAAAAAAAAAAAAAAAAAAAAAAAAACAGGGAGAAATTCCAACACACGTTTCTAGATTTGATTTAATGTAATTCAATTCAATTTCAATTACATTTTCCAACCAAATTACATTCTGAGATCATCAGAATGTAATTTCCCTCAGAGGGAAACATTTTTGTTTTTTTATTGATCTTACAGGTTCCATTAATAAAGACCTTGTAGGTAACTGTTATTGAGTCATGTTTATAATATAGAGATTGTACTGTTTATTATTATTATTATTATTATTATTATTATTATTATTATTATTGATTTATTTGTCTATTTATATTCTTCATTTCATGCCTGGCAGTCCTTTTTAAAAACTAAATGTATGTGTTCATTGTAACCTTTTGTGTCCTGTGAAAAGCATGACAACTAATTTCCTTAAAACAAAAAAGGTCAACAAAAAGTAACAAGCAGCACCAAAAGGTTTATCTCTGACATTTCTGGATGCCCCATTTTTTAACTCGGGGTGTGACAGCAGTAGCATTTAGGGAAGTTAGTGTAAATGTTGGCTTTGTTCCTGAACTGTTGAACTCTGTCCAGAAGCTTTTCAGTCCTTGGAAGAATGACAGAAAAAGAGCAAAATTACTGTCATTACATACATTCTCTCCTGTCAGCAGGGAAACCTCTCAGTGATTGACGAGTATCTGTCAGCTGATGAAAAAAAGGTTAAAAAAAACTTTCATGAATAAAGGGAATGTAAATTGTTGAAAAATGTAGACCGGATTTTTTTTTAGTGGGTCAAAAGAATAAAAACCCAAATGTTTGATAGATAAAAATTCAGAAATTCCTTTGGACTCTTTTTCACTGTAATAACACTTTCTTTTGTGTCAAAATCACAATTCCACAGTTTCTGCTGTGACAGAATCACATTATGTCTCTGTGATAAGCATGGAAGGTGAGGAGTTTTTTTTGGCGATCCCAGGTGAGTGGCTCTGACTTCTAACTCATACATTCCATAACAGGAGGAAGGTGGCCAAATGTTAGCCTACGGATTTGCAGCAGATTTCAAGCCAACATTCTCTGTCAGAAAAGAAAATAATGATTGTATGGCCACTACATGTGTATCTAGCAAGACAATAACCTATAGATTAAAACATGTCCAATCTCCCTTGAAAGTAACTACTGAATTATACCACCCCAACCTCATTTTGTCAGATCAGTAGTATACAAAGTAATGTCATTTCATTATATTTAGTTTCCCGCTAGCAGTTTGTTGCAGATTTATCTTCTTCTGGTGCATTATTTTCTTTCATCACAGTGTGTTGTTTTTTTAATCCAATTCTTCCCTCTGGACCTTGCTAGCTTGTGAAAACGTGATGGTTTATTCTTGAGCTGGAGTGTTTTCAGGGCTTCAGATGTCCTTTTCTTTGTGCCAGTACTGTCCCTGTCTGATTTTCAAATCCACCCCCACAAAAATGTTTTCCTTGTTGCCAAAGTTTCTGCTTACTTTTACCCCGCCCCCTCCCCTCCCCCACCCATCAGGTCTTCCCCCTATATAATAATTCAAATTTCCAACTTATTTCAAACAAAAGTTTTATGGAATGCTTCTGTTTACACGCAAAACAGCTAGTGGCAACAGGAAATAAAAAAAAAAATATATAGCTTAACAATCAGTGAGGCAAACAATTTATGTATAAAGTTCTTCATGTTCTGGTCAAGCTACAATTTAAATTATTTTCTGAAAGTTTCTTTAATATGATAAATAGCCAGCATGACAACGCTTCCCCTGAGAAAAAAAAAAAAAAAAAGGTTAGGATTCCCAATCTTTATTAAAATAAACACCGGTGAATAACTGAATGCAGTGTGAAGCGCTTTGGGGCTCTGGATATGATAAAGCACTATAGTAGTTCAGGCCATCATTTATTTTATATGACAATTTGACTAAATACATGAGGAAATGCATGTAAACTGTTTGACTTAATAGATGTTTAAAAATAAGTAAATACCTTCTCTCTTGTTGTTCTGGCATTTAGCAAATTGAAATAATCAATCCTAACTGAAATAACTGTTTAAGACAAAAATGTAAATATAAAATGAAATATTTTGATATTTCTGGAATAAATACTCCTCATGGAAACCTATGAGCATAATTTTGCATATATTTGTATCTCCAACTTAGTAAGAAACAGAGAAGAAGAGTTAAAAAGATGAGGCATCTTTAGTAAATATCTCTACAATAATTTACAGAAAACAATGAAAATAAATAAACAGCACAAACCAGGGTTATTAAAATAAATGTGTTGATGTGAATGAAAACAATTAAAAAACATTTGCAGATATTACACATAACTGTAAAAGTAACACAGAAGCCAACTGTGAACAATGAATAGACTTGAAGATACATCATAAACTTATCTATGATTAGCACAATATGTCATCAGCATAAATTATTTATAAGGGTTTTTAATTTAATGTAAATCATTTTCCCCAGCTTCCTTCTAGAAAGGTAGAGCTTTGATCTATTATTGATTTTCACTTAATAAATTCACTTTTGTAATGAAAAGGAAATGCAAATGAAAGGACAGAGGAAGGTCAACGGTAGGTTCTTTTCAAGACTTGACACAGCTGAGACATCATCATGCAAATTAGGTGAGTATCTGCAAAAACTGTAATGGATTCTACCAAAAAATACTACCATTGCATTTGCATACATTCTTAATATAAGTGCCCGCCCGACATAGTATTATGGAAATTGCAAAACAAAAATTAAATGCAATGCATGTCACTAAAAATGAAAAGATTAAAAATGACAGAAAAAGCATTTTTCAAGGCTCAGTACTCCTGTCCTGACAGAAGTGTTGACAGGTCATCACAACAGAGTCAAAATCACGCCTAGCACTGTGGCTCCCGCTTCATAAATATGTCTCAAGAGTGATCCTGGTCACTGAGGCATCAACACCAACATCACCTTGGGATGCAGTGATTACTGTGGACAGCTGGATAAATGAAATGTAAACAAGTCCCTGCTGCAGCTGCAGCATTTAAAAGACATCATTAGAAAAAGTGATGCATTAGAGGAAGAAATCCAAAACACTAAAAGGTGCAGAGGGGAAAACTTCCAGTTCGGCTGATGGTGTAAGGAAGCTTGTTTATGAAAAACGCAGTTTTCAGCAGCAGCACTACTAATTGTAGTGTTTCTATCAGTGGGGGCAATAATCCAACATGATTTTGTCAATATTTTTTAAGCGTATGAATTCCAACAAAGAGACAACTAATTTTGTTTAGTTGTAACATTTATATATTGCAATTCATTGCATGGTAGACTTACTAAATTATTAGATCTCAGACTTTGATTTGATTTGCTGACACACTATGCAGAATCTGACCTCATCTTTTGATTCTGTTGATCATCAACTCTTTCTGGATAGGGAGGTATTAGATCAATGTGTCAGGATTTGCTTTAAATTGCTTTTCTTCATATCTATCAAATTGTACTGTTCTATGTCAGCATTAAATTATGGTCAGCCCCAGGGTTCTGATTTAAAGTCATTGTATCTACTGGTACACATTACCCCTCTGTAGCTCATTTTAAGACATTTCCAATCACTGTCCTACAAGTTATAATAAGCTACATATATCTTAAGTTTCATAATATGTGTAAATTGCATTTTTTAATGGATTATCTAAATAGATGATGGCTATTACATTTCTCCAGCTTAGAAGAAGAAAAACTAAAATTCTTATGCTCCAGATAAACTGCACTTCTGTTAATTAAAACTCTTCGTCCTCCTGCCTTTTATGACATTCACTTTGGCTCTGGTTTTATGTTAGACCTTCATGTTCAATTTTCTGTTGCCTTCATGTTTTTCCATTTAAAAATAATCGAACAATTAATGTATGCATATAAAATTATGTTCTCATTTTTCCATTGAAACTTTAAAGTCACATTGCAGCTCACTTTAATCTTGGTAGGAATAAATAGTAAAATGTCTTGTTGAGCTTTGATGAAACTATAAAAGCATATGAAAGTCTTAACATTCTCACCTTGTTCACTGTTCGCTACGAGAGGTCCTCAAATCCTTCAGTGACTCTAAAAAAGCTCATTTAAAATCAATCAAGGAGAGATCAAGGAGAGAAGCTCCCAGCATTATTCATGAGTTGGTGAGTGTGATGTGATGTGATGTGATGTGATGTGATGTGATGTGATGCGGAAAACAAGACGTGAACTGGACATGCACTGGGACTGGGGCACCAGAACCGTTTCAGATTCGTTTTCTTAAAAAAAACCCATCAAATACGACATTTTACACAAAAACACAAAGTAGGCCATTGTCTAAGATACTACGTATGTGTATGTGTGTGTTGTTCACACTTTTCGTGATTAAAAAAAAAAAAAAAGAAAGGAAGACTCCTTTGACAGATGTTACCTACAGGGCAGTTCTGTACTGCCCCCTGCAGTTCTGTACTGCCTCCTGCTGAATAAAATATGCTCTAAGACAGACATTCAAAAAATCCCTGGAAAATTAAAATATAGAAGTGTGACTGAAGACAAAAACAACTTAATGCAACTTGGCATTGACTCTTCCAAGTGTGTGGCGCTCCACTGGAGGAGAAGAACGGATATACGTCTGTTATTATTTTTCCTGATTTAGTGATTTAATGTGGAGATCTGGCAAACACACTGACCTCCAACACTTTTTTCTGCCAGCATGAGTTTTTGACTTATCTCGGGCGACTTTTGCTGTCCTGTGGTTTAACTTTAACTGCTAAACTTTAAAATCATCAACAAAGTACCTATGGGCCAGAGACATCCAAAAGTCATACAAACGATACTTTAGCAACTCCAACAGCATGCATAATACTGCCCAAAATTTGAAAATTGTTTAAATATGTATGATAAAAGTCAAAAGTTGACAAACACTAAGAAATAAATTAGTACATGCTTTAACTGAGAGGAATAAAAATGGAAAAATAATTTAAGATTTAATTTCATGAATGCCCAAGGAATGAAAACAGACATCACTGGATTGGGATGAAATATTAATATGATAATTTGATCAATATTTTTCTAAAACGTATTTTCTCCTTTTGAAGAAGGTGAACCACATTAAGATGCTAAACATCTGAGATGAGTTATATCTTTAAACAAACCCCTCATAGCGCATCGTTTGATTCCATGCTAGTTGAAAAATTCTTAATGCTTACTCTACTTCTTTTGTAACCGACCTTTCTCTTTACATTAACCATATTAGAATCGAATTATTGCATTCTTCATCCAACAAACTAATCTCAGAAGTATAAATTGAAAGTTTTTTCATTGCTTCTGTAACTGACGTATAGTTAATGTTCATACAGTATGGCTTTAAATAATTTGTAAAATGAGAACTTTAGTCAGCATTACACACTAAATGTACCCAGTTTGGACGTTAGGTATGGCTGAAGAAAACTAAGGGAGACATGGTGTGTATCTGAGATGCATTTTGGGAGTTGTGCAACTCAGCGTTTGAAGGGAACACTAAATTTTCCTGTTAAATATTTATGAATATGATAATGCAGTAGACTTTGGAGACCTTGATTTCTCCTGTTAAAGGCTACATGCACAGCAAACAAAACCCATAATAACAGAGTCAAAGATAGGCTTAACCCTCACCCTAAGCAGACAGAGGCCCATTATGCTTTCAAGGCTCTGCAGTATCTTAGAGATAAGAGCACCTGCACATCCAGAGCTGTGTGGTCTGTGTGGTCTCTGCTCTGTTGCAGTGAAATATCTAAAGGAATTTAGCTCATGTAAAACAGATGGAATCATCTGTCTCTGAAGATGATGGTGTCCTTCTTCATGTCAAAAACATCAAACTCGAAACACTATCATTAAGCAGCTGCTAATAAAATAAATACAGGCAGAAAACAACAGTTGCCAAATCACAAGGCAAAAATTGTGGTTATAATTTAGTTAGCTAAAGCACCTGTGAACAGCTGGGCATGCAATCTAGACTTCTTATAACATCAGTTACAAGAAGAGCAGCACATTTCTGCTGAGTTAAGTTTGTCTTTAAATTCATAACTTAGATCTGGGAAGGAAGTCACACTGGAATTGAGTGTGATGGTGATATAGACTCAACTCTGGTACGTGGGTCTCGGTCTTTAGATTAAAAGGACCAGTAACATTTATTTGAAGGTTTGTGCATAAGACTGACATGACACTGTTAAAAACATAACATCTGTCATGAACATAAAGAAGTCTTTATGAATGTTTATGATAGTTGTCATGAAGTGCATTGAAAGTCCATTAAAAATGCCAACTTTGCATTAAATGATCATAATTTACAAAATCATGCAACGTTGGCATTTTTAATGGGCTTTTAATGCAACTTTTAGAGCAACTTTGCATTAAGTGTCATTATTGACCGAATGACACTTCATGACATCTGTCATAAACATTCATAAAGACTTCTTTATGTTCATGACAGGTGTTGTGTCATGTTTATGACAGTGTCATTCATGTCAGTCTTATGCACACCCCTTCAAATAAAGTGTTAACAAAGGACCTTAAAAACAAACTTTTCATTAATCTGTATTAAATATGTGTAATATTATTTGAGATTTTGCTATGAATCTATTTTATATGTGCCACTTAGTAAATTGAGTTACAGAAATGAATTATTTTTATTGATATTCAAATTTATTGAATGTTGTAAACATTTAGCTATATTCATCCATAAAACTTGATGAATCCAGTGAATCACACCATTATGTCAGGTGACCTGTAATAATAAGCAAGTCAGATAGAAGTTAATATTTTTGGCTGAACTGACAGAAATTAGCCATAAAATGGGAACTGTACCTTTACCAAAAAAAAAAATACTTAAACAAAAATGGGTCCATGAACAAAGTGAACTAAAAACTTTTTCTGCAAGGAAGACATTCTGTTAAAAATTACTTCTCAAAATTTGACTATTTAAACAATAGACAAACTAAGAATTGGGTTAATTGACAACGTGAGATGTTTTTATTATGATTAATTTATTGATTGATTGATTGATTGATTTTGTTAGCCATTGTGTCCTAATTCTGCTTATTGCAATATGGGAAGAAGATAATAAAGTTTAACATTTCATTTTGATTTAGTAATTTTAATTCTCTTTCTTTCATGACCCTTCTATATTTCGCAGAAGCTTGAGGCAAACCTAAAAACAATCAAATGTCAAAGCGTCTCCGTACTATAGAGGAAGTATGATTTACAACAAGCACCTGCCCACGAAGAGAAAGGTGCATCAACTGGAGCCCCTGAAGAGTCTTACAGCATGCAAAGTCAGGAGGGTCACAGAAATACATATTATACCTGCAGCCGCTCAACCCGCCTGCCACTCAAACGCATTTTTCTGCAGCCGCACCTTGCATTAAACAGAGGAAAAGGAATGAGTAGCTGGAGGGGTGGATGGCGAATGAAGCGGGAAACACCCATCAGCCCGCTGCAAGTCTCAACTGAGCGGGCTGAAGTTAAGCTGCCCGAAAAGAGGCACGGTAAGATAATTGGGATTTTCAAATTCCCCTTTCAAATTAAAAGAGAAGTTTGGAAAATTATTTGCACAAAAATCAACGGTAGGAAAATGTACTTTTGCTTGGGAGCTGGGGGGGGCAATCTGACAGACTTTCGTGCATTCATAGAGAGATGCAACAGGCTGCTTGAAAGTGTATTTTAGAAACTATTCACTAAAAAAAAAAACTATTATAAAGTTGATACTTAACATCTCTTAATACTGTTAGTTTGGTATATTTCAAAATAAAAGTTCTCAACAATGTTGATTGTAACAGATTGTTCCATTGATTCCTGGACCAATCTCAACTTCTTTACAATAAATATAAGCTTGTTTTTAATACCTCCGTAGAAATCCAGCAACATAAAGTTTGATAAAATAATTGTTTGTTTTGTTTCCTGTTTGTTTGTTTTACTGTACATTCTTCTCTTGAGTTTGGGATACGATGCCAATATGCTGGGACATCGTCCTATGGCAGGGGTGACCAGCTCCAGGCATCGTGAGCTCCTTTTTAGATCTGTCTCTACTTCCACACACCTGAGTCAAATAATGAGGTAATTAGCAGGACTCTGGAGAACTTGACTGCACCTAGGAGGTGATTAAGCTATTTCATTGAAGTGTGTTGGATCTAAGAGTTGCAGGTCATTTGCACTCGAGGACCAGGATTATCCACCCCTGCCCTATAGTAAACTTCTTGCCCACATGCAAGCACACAGACATACGCAAATCTTACTTTTTTGGTTTCAGCACAAACTGGCCCAGTTCGTCGTGGGTGCACACGCGGTGTTCCTGTCTTTTTTTAAAACTTGCCTGGACGTCCATAAAATATATACTGCACAGCTTCTTCAACTTCTTATCACCGGAACATGAGCACAATAACCACCATCTGAAGTGAATTGTGGCATTGGCCAATAGCTTTTTTAAAAACACAATGGAGCTGGGCAAACTAAAAGAAAACTCCAACTCATGGTGGACTCCTGTCTATTAATGAGTCAGTATTAATGGATTCCCTTTCACCTTCAGATATTCTGGGGAATACAACTTATTTGCAGAAAATTTGCCAATTAGATTATTTTCCTTGCAGTATATCTCAAACATGTGAAAGAAAATGCAGTCTGGAAAGCTGAAATACCTAGGCGTATTGGTACTTGACATTCTATTGGCTGGCATTTCCAAAGCTAGCCAATAGCAGCCATTGTGGAGTGGCATCTATTTTGCTTGGGGTTGATTGGCTGTACCCCAAAGTCAAGTCAAACTTTATGAAGGTGCAATTTATTGTGAAGACACAAAACAGCCACATATTAGTTATAGGCAGTTTGGAGTGTTTTAGAGAGGGACTTCACAAATATTAGCTATTTTCATGTGCAGCTATGGTTCCTTACTTCCAGGGTCCACTGCATTCCCTTCGGGGAGCCACCTTGTGTAGTGTTTGTACTACATATGATGTGTGATTTTCTGTCAGTTAAAATATTTATGTCTGTCAAGGAGAACTGATTTTTAAAGTTAATAACAGTGAATTTTCATACTACAAATCAGACAATGAAACCTGTGGCTTCGAGGTGTATTAACAAGAGTAAACCTAACATAAAACAAATCTGTATGGATTTTAGTTCTGTGCCGCAGTGGCAGAAGGAGGCGTTCAAACATATATTGAGACGCCAATGAATAAGGTCAATAGAGGTCTATGGATAATAAATATTCATTTCGGCACCCTTGGTAACTACGTATTTTATTTTGAAATTCCCCACCGGTAGTCTTGTGTCTCATTGAGTGTAACTTGACTCCAGGTCGTTCAGCCGAGAGTTGTTGAACGGACCGAGTCGGGGAGTCTGTGTGGGACCAACGATCCTGTGACTGAGGTGTCCGGAGGGAAACGGCAGGACCTGGAAACATATGATCTGAGAAGGTAACGCTGCTCTGCATTCACGCTGCACAGACCTAAAAAAAAAAAAAAAGCTCGCTCTTTGAACAACCTTTATATTCCACCTCAGCGCGTCTCAGTTGGGCTGCTGATGGCGAGACGTGCAGATCTCACCTGCGCTCAAATCAATTAAGGACAACTTCCGTTGCTTTTCTTCACCTGAAACAAAACAACAGCGAGTCTGAAGGCGAGTTAATATGTTAGCTCATCTAGAGGATCAACTTGTTTTCTCTGTAAGAAAAATAATAAATGCTCATTGATCTTTTAGATACGATGCCAACTATGTCTGATGCCAAAACGAAAGTTAAGACTGAGCTGAGAATGTAAACGTTTATTGCCATGAGGAATTTACTTTAAGTTTTTTTTCTTTTCTTTTGTTTTGCTTCTTTTTCTTTTCAGTTAAGTTGTTGTCAGTTGTAAAGGTATTTTAATTATAATTCTGCATTTCCAGTTGCTTGTTTTTAATGTTCATGCAGACAAAAGACAGGATATTCTAAATCAAGTTGGTGCCCTCAGGTTTTACTTGCAGAGGATATCTAGTTTTCCCTCTGTATTGTTAGTGAAAACGCAGCTCTTACAGGTGACAGCTGTGTCTGCTGCTGCACCTCTATCCCCCTGGAGTAACATGTTTTCATGCTTGATGCAGCTTGAAAGACTCGCATGAAGCTCATTCCATTGCCAGCTCTCCTAACCCTCCTCAGCTCATATCAAAGATTTCCTTTACAAAAAAAAAAACTAATAATGATTGGAGGAAAACCTCTGTTAAGATCACAGGACCTGGTGAAATTCTAAAGCTTGCATGCATTTTCTGTGGTTCTTGCAGCTACATTTCATCACATTTCAATTCCAAACCAGTTGCTAACTTCTTACTGGACTTGATTAAAATTTCTGCTTGGCACAAATACAGTTAATTCTACAGAGAAGACTATAAATGGTTTAAATTTTAATAATATTTTTATGCCAAAATGGCTTGCCCAGTTAATTTGAGATATGTTGATTCATTAAATGTTGACTATCTTTTAGTTTAGTTCTGTGATATTGAGAGGATGTTTGCAACGGCTGCATGTGTTACCAGGTAAAGTGAGTAATAAGTTCTTATTTGATCTATGCCAAAGTATTTATAGCCCTTGATCTTTTTCCCATTTGGTCATGTTAAGACCACACTTTGAGAAAACACACTTTAATTCACAGTTGTGCACTTTTCTAATACAATACATTTCAATAAAAGCGAGTTTTAAATTTTGATCCAAGTTTCTCGTTATGCATAATGAATTGTGAAAAAAGTTATTTGGTTATGGATACTTTTGGAAAATTCTTGAATTGGAAGAGTAGGTACAATTCATTAGTCTTCCTGCTAGCTTTTAAAAATTTTGTCAAGTGTTCTGATTTTTTTTCCCTCAGTTATTTATGGTTGCTATTAAGGAATAGATGATCTACTAATTTGCACTGCATGTAAAAGACTTGCCACAGACTGATTCACTGCTAAACAGATTAAAGAACATAACATTTCTCAGAATCTATAATGAAATGCTCAATGGAGGCTAAGTGGAAAACTGAAGTCTGTCACCTCCTTCTGTTTCTGATCATTTTTTGTAATTCTATCCTTCCTTCCTTCCTGCCTCCTTTGTTCCTTCCCTTCTTCTTCCTATTCCGCTTAAACTCAGGTGTTTTGTGTCCTCTGGTCACCTGGAATCAGGATGCAGTTCTCAGTCAGACTGAGCTTCTTCCTGCTGGGCTTTGTTTTCTTCGCAGTGTTGCCTCACACAGCAAAAGGCCAAGGTAAGTACCTCTGCCTCAGTACTCATAAGTGTCACCAAAGACAAAATGACTTACAGCAAAGGACCAAACATAACTGAGGTGGGCTTTTAATAATAAGGACAGGCAGTATAATTGGAAGGGCAATAAACTTTAGAAGATAGTGAAAACGTGGCAGGGCTTTGAAAAACAGAGCTTTATGTGTTGATTTAAAACCTGGCCACAGGTTTGAGGGGTTCTCCAGCAATTTGATTGGAAATAGGATGGAAGTAGGCAACAGTGGCAAGACATGCCTACTAGATAAGGCCCACTTACTTTAGATTTGAATTTCAAAGAAAAAACTACAATGAAAAGCAAAATTAACAATGTGATAACGATGCTTAATTATTACATTTGGAAACTCTGAGTTTGGTCTTTTGCTTTTACCATTTCACTTTTAAAGTTTGTATTTCTTTTTACTGTTTCCTTCTCATGTGCTCTGATCTTCCTGTGCCTTTTAAAGGGAAAAGCCATGATGATAAAGTCATAAAACAAGTTGTTCCAGCTGTTAAAAAGATGATAGAAGTGGATTCTTTTGCTTCCATAACTCTTTAACTCTACTTTTTGAACCTGCTGATTTGTGTGCACGTGGTGTATAAGCTGCACTCTGGCTACAGATTTTGAAAATGTGGAAATGATGCAAATGTGGAATCTCTTGATATTTAAAAGCCTAAAATGAAGCGTCTTTTCTGTTTTATTGGTTTTCATTCACAGATCTTTGTATAAAACAAGTAAACTTCTAATTTAAGTTTACACTTTCACTGTCTTCAGCTCATTTAACATTGAAGCAATTAAATAGACTTACTCGTTGCCTGATTAGTCTAAAATGAGTTTCCTCATCATCATTATCATAATGACCTATTATACACATCAACTTTTTAAGAGGTTTTTGTTCACCGAATGAAAATGATTGATTTGTGTTCCTATTTAATTAGTTCTGCTTGTTTTCCAACATTATCCAAACATTAGAGCTGGAATAAAGTTTTCAGTTTTAATTTGTTGGATTTCAAGTGTTGTGTGAGGCACTAAAAACATTTTCCCTTGAATCAGTGCAAGGATTTCATTACAGCGAGACACCTCCCTTGTTGGAGCGCTCCCAAAGGGTTTTGGAATTGGTGAACCTAAAACAGGACTGCACTGAAACCGATTTCACGTTGACGCCAGCTCCTTAACCACACTAAGATTACATATGCTGACGCTTTACCACGTCATAAAACAAAATCGGAGGACCAAAGGTCAGTATGAGATATATTTAGTTGAAAGAGATTTATGTTATAGTAATTTCTTAAGGTATTTCATACAAAAGAAAGGGGACTGGGATTACCACAGCTCCGTTTCAGACGGTGTTGGGCAGTTACGGTGTCTGTCTGACGTGTTGATTGGTTGTGAGCAAACCATGTTCCTACTGCCACATTTTGTGTGCAGGATCTTTTCCAAGCTTCTTTTGCAGAATTTTTGCACAGCCATATAACAGCCTCCACAAATATTGCCAGCCCAGTGAAAAATGTATATAACAGCCTTAAAAATAAATTGTTGTTCCACGATGTTGGTTGAGGCTTGACAAACTTAGGGCTTTGACCAGTTGTAATCTAAGGCTTTTTCAGCATTTATCTGACATATGAGAAAGTTTGTGGTCATAGTAACTTTATTATCACCATTTCAAATTGAAGTTATTTTGTTTTTTAGTTCATCATATGCTAAGTGGTTCGTAACAAAATGGCATCAGTTATCAGAGACCTATTCCAAGATTAAAAATCTTTGGATAGAAGATGGAAATCTCAAATGCACTATATTACCACAAGTATTTGTTCGTCTGGCTTCAAGCAGATGGGAACTTAAATAACATCCCATAACTAATCCAAATAATTCAGTTATAACAGGTTAAGCTTTTCTTGAAAGGCTTTCCATGTGGTTTAGGAGTATGTTTGTCGGAATTTCTTCCAGAAGAAAGATAAAAAAAAAGTGAGGACAGACAATGGTGTTGGACAAAAAGACTTGACTCATAGTCCCAGCTTTAACTCAACCAAAATGTGTTCTGTCAGGTCTCTGTGCATCTCAGTCACATTCTTCCACACCACATTTGCTCCTTCTTGTCTTCATGGACTGTACAATGTGCACTGGTGCTAAGTCATGTTGGGAACAGAGAGTGAATATCTCTGTAAAGTTCTCACTAAGTTGGGAACATCAACCTGGAACTGAAATGTCACGGTATGCCGATTTAAGAGTTCCTTTCAACAGAACTCCAGAAAACAAAACAAAACAAAAAAAACATCCCCACACCTTCATCCCTCTGCACCCAACTTTATACTTGACACTCTGCAGACAGGCACTGGAATGCTATTCTCCGGGCAATTCTCAAACTCTTGAATACCAGACAGGGAGGCTTTATTTGTCACTCCAGAGAACACATCTCTGCAGTACTAGAGTCCAGTCTAGTGTGCTTTGCTCCACTGCGTCTGACACTGTGCATTCCACTTGGTGATGTAAGGCTTGGAGGCAGATATTAGGCCATAGTAACCCATTCCACAAACTCTTTTCTTTACCTGTGTGATGGCCATATGAGGTTTGTAGGTCTGTGGCCATGTCAATCCGCTATTCACCTCAGGGTTGGAGTGCCGGACTGGAATGGGTTGCAGACGCAGTTGTTTGTGGAAGATGTCTGTGTGCCTAGGTGCTTGGTCTTAAGCACGTGTGGCAGTAGAAGTGGTTGGAACAACTTCACAATTCACTATGCTGGATGGGTGAGCAAATATTTGAAGCAATATAGTATGGATAAAGACACAAAAACAACTATGTAAAACGGTTGCCATAATACAAATAAAGTCATGGATTTATCATAATTTCCTGACTGATGAAGATTTGCACATTTCCGCCTTACAGGAGATGCACGTTCTCTAATCCAGTGTTTTTCAACCTTTTTTGAGCCAAGGTACATTGTTTTAATTGAAAAAATCACAAGGCACACCACCAACCAAAAATGTAAACAAAAACGCTCTGTAGCGCCTATATTACATATATAGTCATTCTTATCAAAGTGTCTTGAATAGGAATCCAATAAACACAAAAAATTATTTTTATCATATTTTACATTTCTTATTTCAAATTGCACTTAACATGTCCACTTCAAAGATACACCTGAACAACCACAACACTGTTGTGTGTGATGCATGAACGTAGCAACATTCATGCATCACTAATTCTCTTGTTTTAATGTAAAATGCTCTGTACCTACTGCCATCTAGTGGTAAGAAAATTACATTACGCTGCTAGTCACTGCTACAGCAAAGACACTCAAAGATGGCATTATTTGCAGATAATTAATTTTCAAAAAATATTTTAAGACCAATTACCATATTTTTCGGACTATGAGAGCACCATACTATAAACCGTACCTTCAAATTTTTTGGACAACCCCCCGGAAACTAACATATATCAGCCGCACCGGGCTACAGGCTGCTGGTATCTCTGCCGCTCTCGGTTTCCTATAAGGACCCAGCAGAGGGCAGCAGAGGGCTGCGTCCTAATAGCTGCTGGATATATTAAGGACGCAGTTCTCTGTCTCCAAATCCGGTTTTGTTCACGCCGAGTTTACGTGCAGAAGTTTTATTTGCCTCCTGTGCTGCCAGATCGATACTCCTCAACTTAGAAGCTGCATCATATATGAGTTTGAAAACATTTCTCCATCATGCCTGCTGCTAGCATGTGCTTGTTCTAAATGAAAATTGGCGCGTTCTTCTTTGATTTCCAATTTTGACTTCCAATGATTCACTTCCTGCTAAAGAGCCCCCTGGTGGTTGAAGAAAAATCTACAGAAAAGCCGCATGCTCAAAGAGTAGGAAAAAAGTAGCAGCTTATAGTCCGGAAAATACGGTAGGTGAAATTGCATAATTTCCACGGCACACCTGACGATCACTCACGGTAAACTAGTGTGCCGCGGCACAGTGGATGAAAAACACTGCTCTAATTGTTCCCAATGTTCAGGAGTGGTTATGAAAAAGGGTTGCTGGCTCACATCATGCTCATATACCCATGAAGCTATTGATTGCTTTGTGACTTTTGCTTAAAACTATAACGTTTTTTTCTCTCCATACTGAAAAGCTTTCAGTTGTTCGATGTTTGACTTTAATGATGGAAAAAAATCTAAATTTCTCAAGAAATGTCACTCATGGTCTTTTAACCATGAATATAGAGTCCGCTTTAGCCATGTTTTAAAGAAAACGAGCTAAAACCTTCATGTTTACTTTGCATTTGCATAAGATAAAACAAAAGGTGAAAGTTGTTGCCGTTTAGGAGAATTTATAACCGTTTATTGACTTGGTAGAATAAACAGAAGCTAATTCTTCCAGCTCTGACCATTGGTATGTTCAAATAACGTTTGCAATGGTCAGTCTGGACAGATAATTGGCTTGGCAAAACTTTGCAACAGACAAAGTCTTGCACAGCATGGACAGTTGCTAGGATTTGCTCTGAATATGAGAGAACCGAAAGCAGCCACAGCATTCCTCAGTTAGAGGCGTTGTGTGCTAGCCCCGGCTACAGCGGCGACCCGGGAGGAGCTGAAGACTTACGAGTGGCTAAGACCAACCTTTCCTGTGGAACCTTTGTTTTCAAATGGGTCAGGCAGGGTGAGAAGCCTTTGTAGCAGAACAGACTTCCCATTTTGAAGCTTACTGATTGATAAAATGAAATAGAAAACACCTGGCTTAATTATTCTATGAATTTAAAGTCGGGTATTGTGGATGGGGTTATTGGGTTTATCCAATTTCCCTACGTTTCAGTAAGTTAGGGTTGTCATTAAGTAATTACTTAGTCTGTCTTAAATCACTTTCCACACCTGACAGAAAATCCCAATTTCAGAGGTTAAAGGTGGAATTTCAGTGGCTCAGTGAAGGATTTACAGAGACTTCTCATGTTTGCCATCCCCCCACGGAGAAAGACTAGATGAAGTATCTTCAGGTAAAACCACCTAGAGGGAAACAGGCAGGGGGATGTGATCAAATGCCAGCAGTGTACTGTGTTACCATTTTAGGTCACATGTACGAGTTATTAACATATTAATTTGATCAGAACTTTGGGAAAATATTCTGAATTAGAACATTTTAAGCACTTTATTTAAAACTATTCCAAATCGCACAAAATATTTGGGTAAATACACTCCCTTCTTTATCTTTGCTCTGCTTTTTAAAGCCGTTTTGTCCTCCTGATTCAATGTTGACGGGTGTGGATTGAAAAGGCATATTTGTAATTAATCTGCTCTCTGTTGATTTATTGATGCTGAAATCCA
The DNA here is from genome assembly GCF_000485575.1 of Poecilia formosa. NCBI lineage: Eukaryota > Metazoa > Chordata > Actinopteri > Cyprinodontiformes > Poeciliidae > Poecilia > Poecilia formosa. The sequence goes on from NW_006800174.1 coordinate 337,721, forward strand.
CACTGTAGCCTCTCTGAGAAATCTCAGTGGTTGCAATAGGAATATAGATCACAGGGTCTTTTCTGAAACACGCTCACGTCAGAGGTCCCTTGCTTATAGATGAGTTTTCCTGTTTTCTGTACTCGGCTCACTGCTGTTCTCTCCCCTGACACCACAGCCCACCGCCGTCTACTCTAACACTTCATTTAAAATGCAGTCAAATCCGTGCACTTTCGACTTTCTGCAGAACTGGCATCGAGTGTGACGGACACTCGGCCCCTGCTGTTTACATGAGATCTTCGATGAAAAATTGATGAGAATTAAGTTCCTATCTCTGCTGGCAAGGCCTTTTGTCTCTCTTTACTGGGCTATTTGCACACCATTCAATACTTTTCTATGTGTGTGAGAATCCAATCTCACAGAAAAGATCCCAAGGTTTTTCTGAGTGTGTGTTTGTGTGTATTTATATATATACGCGCATGCGTGTGTGTGTGTGTAAAATGCTGCAAAGGAACCGGCAGATTTTTCAAGAGGCAGGGGGGTTTTTGAAAGCAGCCACCAAAGGTTTCATTTTTTTGTGTGAGCATCAGAATACATGTGCTTACAGCTGTGGACAAACATGCATAATTTATGAACATACATGCAGATACGAAGGCACAGTACACAGTTGAGCGACACTGCAAACAGCGAGGTATGAAATCTGCATCTTGAATCATTTGGGATTTCAGCAGCTTTCTTCAGACGAGAGAGCTAAGCCCTGGGCTGAAATCTCATGCAGCCCTCATTCTCATCCCCAGGTTGGTGAGATAATTGGTACTGTATTTTTATTTATTTATTTTTTACCTGAGTTTGCATATAAATATATATTTGCCTGAATGCACGGGCTTTTCATTTTCTCCACCGGAGTGAGAATTATCCTTCCTGTGCTGAACTCAAGTTTCTTTACATACCTACATAAGTGGTTTCTGTTACTGATCTCTGGCATAAAAGAGGTGGCTCACTCAAAATGCTGCAGGGGTTTGTGGATAATATCAATGTTTCTCAGCCCAGTGTTGTAAAGAAAGACATAGGAAAATGCAGAAAAAAATTAAAATACAACACCAAAGGCTCTTCAAATTGACACATAAGAACAGGGAAGAAAAATTGACTTTTTTGTTCATGCTTTTATCTTCAATGTTAAGATCATTAAAAGGTTTTCTATACTGAGGGACTTAAGGCTATCATGTTTAGCCAGGTATCATTTTTTAAGAGGTTTCTAGGACTTATTTCAACACCAGCCCTTGATGTACTGCTCAAAATTTAGTGTCTTTCAAAAGTATTAATTTCCATAAACATAGACCGCATTAAAGTTGTAAAACTCAAGAAATTTTATTCCAATTCTATGTGGTAGACCAACAAAAGTACCAGCTCCTCTAAGCCGTATGTCTGTAATACCAAAATGGAGCAAAAAAATCTATATTTTTTTCCTGTTTAGTCACAATTCAGAGCTGACTGGCAGTGCTTGAAGAAATGGAGTGCTATTCTATACCCCATTTGATCAGTCTTTTGTATAATAAAAAGCATATTTAACTTCTGGAAATGCCTGAAAAAAGGGTTTTTTGGTTTTAAAATCTCAACCTTTTAAAATACAGCACACCTTTTAAAAACTGGAAACTGATCGATTTCTATTTTTATGCCTTGTTTGAAGGTAACACGTGTGTATATTGTTCCAAACAGATATTCAACACCAAAAAATATTTATAATAGAGCATTTTTCAATTCCCATTTGGTTATTTTGAGTGAGCCATTTTTTAAAAACCTCTTGTGTATTTCGCTTCAGAGCATCAAAGCTTCATGAGGCATCAGTCATTGTGTAGGTATTTAAAGAAGTTGGCAGCCGCAGACTGTTCACCTCATAATGAAGGCACAAACACAGAAACTAGTTTGTGGGTTTCATATCTTATTTTCCACCCCCTGGGTTTTCTGTTTGTTTTTTTTTTCTATGTAGTCAATTAAAGTTAACTGGGGAATGTACTGCGTCTAGATATATTTTTAGTATGTGGGATTTGGCTTTGCTGGTGTGTAAATGATAGGGTGGTTGTTGACCTGGTTATGTGGTTCCTTCCATCGTTTTTCTTTACAATAGCCATATTCCATAGTTTTAACCTGTGTCCTTTAAGAAAACTTAACAACACTATTCAGAAAACCGCAGTGAAAAGTGAATATACGCTCAAATACTTGCATAAAAATTCCGCTTACAGTGTTGTTGACTTTTCTGTAGGTCACTAACAGGTGGAGGCAATTGTAAAGTGTGTTGGGTTTTGTGGAGTTCGTTTGATCACATTATTATGTGATTTACATCTAAATTATCCTGGCGAGGACAGGAGAGGAATAGCACCGACATGCTATTCCAGAGCCTTTCCCTTTGGTACCTTTTTGTTTTTGTTTTTTTTTTGTTGTTTTTTTTTGTTGTTTTTTTTTCTCCCCTATTGGTTAAAATAAAGTCACATTCTCTCCTTTTCACTGTCTTCCCCTCATTTCTAATTGATTTCAAAGCAAACCGACATCCTGAGATTAGTAAAGCAAGGGATCAGTCAAATATGAAGAATGGCAGAGCAGACGGATGAAACGCTAAGAGAGCAAAAATGAATAAAAGGGTTTGGGTGAAAAGTGGGGGATAGAGGCATCTAGACAGCTGAAAGGGCCAGCAACTAATCAGGACGAGAGGCAGGAACGATGCTTTGATATATACGGTAAGATGAGCACGACCAAGACCTGTCATCCCCCACAGAGACGAGCACAATTCAGGAAGACAAGGAAGAGGAGGAGAGTGGGACTTTGGGGCTTTTTAATGTGACATCTGTTCTATCTAATCTCTCTGATGTGTATCCTCCACATGGATGAGATACAGTATATCCTGTTTTTTTCCCCTGTTTCTTGACAGTTAAAAACAGAGTGATTGTCTCAATGGCACCAGAACTCTGGAGGGAGTTCAGTTTCATTTACCTCTTTCACAGTTGTGGTTTGCGCTTGGTGTCACTGTGCGTAAGTGAAAGTTAATGGAGAGCACATCCTGTAGCACATCCATTCTAATGTCTGGCAGGGCCATGCAAAAGTATTCACACCCATTGTTGCTTTTCAGATTGAGGGCAGCGCTAGAAGAAAATCAATTAAAGGCTGCCAGAGCCTTGGGAATGGGCTAGAAATTGACTTTCCAGCAGAAAACAACCACATACCTTTAAGTTCACAGACATTCTCTCTCCATTTAATCTTAGCCTGTATTATTTTGCAAAGAAAAATGGGCAAAGATCTCTGCAATTGTGCATTTACTCTCTACATATGCAAAGCTGTTAGAGAAATAACCCAAAATACTAAAAGATTTATAATTTCCTTCCACTTCTCAATTATGTAGAACTTGATCTTTGCTTAACATTAAACATTAAATTTCAATTTCTAAGAAAACTTTTGCAAGACACTGTTTGAGAGCTGGGAATGATTTTTTAAAACTCATAAGCAGAAAAGTTGGACTCCCCCCAGTGTGAAGGTTCAGACATTAATGACAACTGAAGTTTTCCAGTATTTGCCAAAATATTGGAAATTACCATGCATTCTCTGATGCATGAGAATGTTTTATTGTAATTTACCTTTGATGCATATGCTTACAAGATGTGTCAGACTGTACAGACCTGTTAATATGGTTTATTTCCCATTGTCTGTAACCAGTTTCATCACCACGGAGATTTCGTGTAAAAGTCCTGGGACAGGACAAGCTTGAGGTGTCATGGAAGGAGCCGAAAGGAGATTTTGAAGGATACAAGGTTATTTACGTCACACGTCCAGGTAAGGTTGAACTTTGGGGTTCAATTTTGTTTTCATTTTGAAAAATGTGTGTGTTGGCAAAATATGTTCACAAGCATGTACTTATAAAGAAAAGTACTTCATAGATAATAAACCTAACCTTAAATTTACAATTTCTTTTTCCCTAACATAATATGTATTTTATTATTAGTTTATTCAATTAATGTTTAAGAGAAATATGCTGTGTCCATGAAAGAGAACTTAAAAAACCCAGCAACAGTTTTTCTCCATTAAAAAAACCTTCCAGTTTCAACTTGATCAGTTCAAAGAAATATGAAAAAGAATTTTTCAAGAATATTATTTTCTTGTCCAATCCTGCCCTGTTGTTCACACTGTTAACCTCGCTTCATGCCCAGTAGCTCAGCAATGATTTCACTGTGACAGCTTGATTGGCTAATGCTTTGCTTAAGGGCCCCTCCACTGTAATTTCTGCATAAAAAAAATATCAGAAAATGAATTTAAAAAGTACAATACATGCAAGTTATACAGGGATCATTTGTTTTATGAAGACACAAGAATGTAAATAGTTTGTTTTTTCTATGAAAAAAGTTTCTTTTCCTGGTGTTTAAAAATGTTCTGCAAATGGGAGCGCAACAGTAAAACTCCTTTCCCTGAGGGAGAACTAGTCAACATTTTCATGTCATTTTTGCTTATGTTTGAGTTCATAGCTCGTCGTGCAGAAAAAAGTTACACACAACCGCAGACAGGTTGGGATATAATTGATACTCTGATTATGCTGGTGCACACAGTAAACACCTGTGACCGACTTCAGTGAAAATGCACTAATGTAGCTTTTAAGCCGTTTTTCTACTTTGTGAAATACTCAACAATTAAAGCTCCCAGTGAAGATCTGTTCTGCTGAAGTCTAGAGAGACTTCAGTCAAGGTGGGAAAAGTTAAACTACAGTAAAATCTAATGCAATAATTATAACCGCTAATGTGATTAGTTTTAATAAGTATCAAGAAACAAAAAAAACATACATTTCTAAAGATACTGAAAATGACAATATAATAAAATCCAACAAAACATAAAATAAGGACAATTTGTCCAGCCACCATAATTTGAGCAGTTTCATGAGATTTGGAAAAGATTGCAACCAATAGTGTTGACTTGATTCGCATCATTTTATGTCACTGAAACATATTTACCATCTTAACAGTACTACATTTAGGTTTTGTACATTAACATATTGATCGATTAGACTGTGGTTGTTTAAGTTAACTAAAAATTAACAATATTTCACAAAGCTTTCCGGAATTGTGTTCGTATTGAAACAGGTGTCATCTTTGAAACAAGATTGCTGATTTGAAAATGTATTATCATGATAGTCAAAACGGAGAAACACAAGATAATCTTTTTAAACCTTGATAGATTACATAATCAAAAACGTATATTTTCTGCTCATTTCGTTAATTTGTTTTTAAATTGACTTTGCAAGACAACAAATATACAAATGTTCTGTTGCAACATTCATTAATTAGCCATACTCATTCTATTTATCAGGATCAATAACAAAATTCAATGGGAAATCTGTGCTCTGTATGTTTTAGATGTTTTCTAAAACATACAGAGCCTTGCAATTCACATTGCAAGGCTTGACTTGTCTGCTTGCCAAGCTCTGCAGCTGTCTTATAATGTCTCATCTTTTTTTATTCTCATTATTCATGAACCTAGAGCCTAGTTTGGCCCATTTGGTAAGGATTTGTATTAAGCTCTAAACATTGGGAGATTTATTTTATGCAGTATGTGTTTTAAGAGACAAGTTCCTTGTAGAAGCAGTCTTTTCAGGCCAGTTTCTAGGACAAATACTGCAGACCTGACTCCACTTCTGTACTTTTTTTTAATCAGTTGATACAAGTTGATAAGCAGTTAAGTAAAATACGGCGCATTTCACAAGGGTTAATAGAGATGGTACTTTCAGGGTAATGTGTGGTGTTAGTTTTCCACCTTACTAATATTTACACATAGGCCAGCATGTTTAGTTTTGCTCTTGACTAAATAAGTAATCAAAGACTTTTTTTTTGCTTTAGATTGCATCTTTCTTTCAGATGCATTCTGTGTGTTTTCATTCTTTATGTGAGAAAAAGCAAACCTAAGTTGTACCCTAAAAAACAAATATGCAATATTAATTTGACTTACTGTTAGCAGTAGAAACTGAAGAGGGAGGAACATGTGATTAAATATTGAACCTTTTAAAAAATAGCCTTTTTTTAATGCATGTTCCCTTGATTTGTGTCACCGTCTTCGTTATTTATTTCTTTTCCTCGCTGCCGGTGCCAAACCTTCTTGATTGGTTGGTGAAGTGTGGAGATGAGTTCAGCTTGCAGTGATGTGTTGTGTCTGCGCTTCTGCTTCATGCTTTTCAAGTGATGCTAATAAAAAACTGTTTCTAGACTGCTTTGAACAGAACTGAACACACAGAAGGCGCTTTTCCACTGGCAAGTTGCACACTAACCGGTTAATGTGCGGCTCGATTTTACCCCAGGTAGAGAACTTTTCCATTATACGCTCTGTTCCTTGGTATTGTGGGCAGGCTGTGAGCGCGCAGCAGCTGTGGTCAACTCTCTGCTGATGTTTGCAGCAACATTCAGCAATGGAGAACCTTGAGGTTATAGTTCTAATGGACTCAATCCCAGATAATTAATTTTGTCTTATATAAACTAATTGCTGGCCCAAGCATAACGATACAGACTCGGATGAGTTTATGTCCCTATACATATAAATATAATTATATTCTTTCACTTTATTTTTTTTTTTAAGTGTGGAACTTTTTGGATTTAGGCAATGAAAGCAGCAAAAAGATGTCAAACAAATGACCATGCCTGGACTTTATCTATTTATTTATTTTTTAAATCCAAAGGAAAATCACAGGAAAATTTGCATCACAAGCTAATATTATGTAGCTCCATTATTTCACACTGTCGGCACAAAACTGCAGCCCCATCAGAAAGATGACCACCTACCAAAATCTGAGAACAGCCTGGTGGAGCCGCGCAGGATTTGCTACTGGAAAATGAATCCGGCCGGGGCGGACCAAGACCGTACCGGTTAGAGGCGGTCTAGTGGAAAAGCGTCTAGAGTGCATCTCTTAGGTGTTTTTAATTGGACATTTCAAGGGGGAATGTACTAAACACATCCATAAATAAAATAATGTCTGTGGAATGGTAAGAAATGCTTATGCAAACTGAGTAATTTAATAATTGGATGTGAAAATAGATACTACTTGCACAATGACAGTTCAGTATTTCCTTGGTTTTGAAGCCTTACTTTGATTACCCCTGACATACTTTTTGTTCTTCTAAATGGCTCAAGCTTTGCATCAACAATGAAACGTTTCTGTAGGAGATATTTGGTTTGTCACTGTGGATATCTGGAGATTTCAATAATGCTTGAAGTTGTCAAGGTTCTTTTTCTTGGTCAAGACCCCCATGTTATGTGGTGATGGAAAACCAAATTGACTACCTGCAATATTACGTCCAGCAGTTTCAAGGTTTTGGTGGATATGATGCTCCAAACCAGTTTAATTTCATCAGTTTGGTTCATGTAGTAGAAACTTCAAGTTCTAACCTGAATGCTATAAAAAAATAATTGTGCACTAGATCTGTGGCAGGAAATTAACTAACAAAATGTTCTGGCAGAATTATGCCAAAATGTAATTAATATCAACAAATTTCCTGTGGTTAAGGTACAACTTCCTAAATGATATTTAACCAATGTTTATGGGGTACTGGAGGCAGTCCTATGTGACCTGCTTTTTTAGGGTGCATGTCATGCTCTGTGTTTAGTTTCGCCTGCGGCAGAGTAAACCTGCAGCTTCTGGTATTGCTTGGCCCGTCTGCTTGATGACATCAATGGAGAAACTGTCAGATAAGGTGCAGTAAGCCCAGGCAGCTGTCCCCAGAGACCGCAGGGAAGAGTCGGTCAAATGGCAGGAGCAACACCGGCGTGTAAAATGATGGAGACGGAGGGGGAGAAGAAGCTCAGAGCTGTAGAAACATTGAGTCAAAATGGAGATGAACGAAACAAAAAAAGGAACATGTTTTATTTCTGTGTTGCCTACATGTTTAGAACATTCTTTCTGGTTGTTAAATTGAAGCCTTGCTTCAGTGTTTGTTTAAAACAAACCTCAGCCACTGTGACTTTGCATGCATTTTTTTGCTTTGTTTTTGTTTTTAATAGCCCTTAATTGTAGAAATGTATCACTCGGAATTTGGCAGACAATTTCCAATCTCTGTGTTTTGTAAAATATTCACCTGCCAGTATTAATTTCAGCCGATTCAAATCTCCTATAATTCAAAAAGATATGACAGATTTAAAAAAAAAATTAATGTTTTACTGGTGTCAATATTAATTATGACTATTATGTCATTACTTATATTACAGGTAGAGATGACATCAAACCACTTTGTGAGAAAACTTAATGGATTTTTTTTTTTTTTTTTTACAATTATTCTAAAACGAGGATAAAATGTGACAAGAAAGCAGTTTATATTCTAGATAGATCTCAGGATGTTATAACTTCACATATTAGTGACGTTGGTGTTGCTGACATTATTAAAAAGCTGTCTCCAGGTGCACATTGTTTTGTGCAGTTATTTTGTCTTCTGTGTTTTGTACTCCTCTCCATGTTTACGTCACCTTGCTTTCTGATTGGCTACACGTCACATTCAATAGGTTGCCATGTTGTTTGTCCTGTGGGAATACATCACATGTGGCGATATCCAACTCATTGAATGCTCTAAATAATAGAGTGGAGCAGTCCCAACGTCCTTCCAAGTTGACCACATCCCTTTTAACACAACACACCTCACACAGCAGGAGTATCTCATAGGATTATCTGTGGAGTCATCACAGTAATCAGTGTATCCTTAAGATTGTTCAAAAGGGAAAATCGGGAAGAAAATCGGCATAATTATCTTCCTTTGTGAACCGGGCTTACCTCTGAGATGTTTAAGTTGGCTGCCTTTATTCCATTAGCAAGCAAAGTCTCAAAGTTTCAACGGATAAAAAAGAGCAACTTATTTCTATTCCCAGCCTTCCTGTCATCAACTGAAGACTCTGCACTTTCTTGCAGCCAGAAGAAATGACATGCATGATTATATTATTCCTATTAAATAGCTAATATTGTCTTAAAGTATGCTTTTACTAGCTTTGCAATAATTGTCATGGCAAACAACAGTGAAGGGCCTGAATTACTGTATATGATGCGTCATTTTGCAATGGAAGCAGGTTTGTGTATGTTGATGTTATAGACTTATATTTTTACCTCTGGAATGTCAGGCTAAAGTTATTATCATTTTATTAAAATGTTCCAGTTTGAAGAAAACTTATTTTTAACCTTTTTTAAAGTTTAAGCATATACCTTCTCTTCAAAAAATGCTGAAGCAAGTTGGTTTCTGCTGTCAGTCATTTTACTGGAGCAGCAGCTGGAAATTAGATTTATGGAAACATTGGCTTTGATAGCTGTCAGTTTGAGAAGATCTATCGATCCCACCTGGAACATTTAGTCGTATGGCAACTGAATCAAGCAGCAGGCTAAATGACTAGCTGAATTTAATCACATGGAAAGCTGAGGAACAATAGGCACTTTTCTTTCATCACAAACTCAACTAATCAGCTTTGTTTGTCCTGAACTTTTCAGTTAATATGTTTTAGATATCATCTCTTTAAGTCAGGAGGAAGGACCATTTGCTACAGTCAGTTTGCTGACTTGCAACTTCCATACCAGCAATAGCAATTTTGCAGGCTTAGATGTATATTACATATTTCTTTTACTTGATCTTTATTTGCAGTTCTTATTGCTTGGGTATTGGTTTATGCGTTTCTCTGCTTGTTCATGTTACTATCTGCTGTACTGTTTGTACTGTTCTCTCAAATAAACTAACTGGAGAGAAATATTTTTTCTTTACTAGGTGATGGATTCAAATTATTTAGGAATGCAAAAGAATATGAAGAGAGTTTGTAGAATGTGCATCATGGTTACTTGAGAAACATCCGCAATCTAGAGTAGCATCTTTTAATCAAACAGACCTAACTGGCCAAATAAGATCTAGCGAACCTTACCAATTACTTATCACAAAGTAATTGGTAAAATTAATGTAACCATTTATGTGACAGATTAGTTTTAGGGTAAAAGGAAACTCCTGTCTGAGCAACATGACAGGATTACACAACCCGTTTAAAACATGCGCCGTAGTTTCTTCGGCTTTAATCTTGCCACTTTGAGTATGTAGACAAACAAAGACTGCAGACAGAGCTGATTAGGGGGGTGTTTGCAGTGTTATGCAAGTCGACCCTTCACTTGGACAAGTTCAAAGTTAAATTCACACATTTGAGAACTCAGATTTTCTCATTCATTGGTTTGGCTCCATCTGTTGCTTGTACAGGTCTAGGGACAGAAAAAAGGGCAGCTAACATTTCTGCAGACCCCACACATTCTGAACATAAACTAACTTTTACTTTCAGGTCAAATTAAAACTACAGGCATTTGCAAAAACTAGCTGCCACCGAGGTAATTTCTTCCCCAAAGTTGTGTCTGTGATCATAATGAGCTATTTACAGTCCGAGTAATCAGCTACTGTTAAACATGACAAGCATATTTTGACCTAGAATATTGAATATTGAATATAGAATATAAATAAATGTACACAGTGTTTTTCAGTTTTTTTAATATTCTCTAAAATTTGTTTAATGTCTGTTCACTGTACATAAACCTGGCAATTATAGCTGATTCTGATTCTAGTCCATCTCTTTCCTACTACTAATTTTCTTTTTTAGAGATAAAAACAATGTGCTGTATTTTTATTTACAGTACAAAAAAATGTAATGCAAGCATATATACATGATAGTGTATGCTGTCCAGAAGGGTGTATTGTGTTCGCTGCTACACTTAGTTTATTAGATTAGAAGATTTTGTTTTCTTTCTTTAGGTCTTTATTTTAGAAAAGCAGGTGTTGAGAATGTCTGTTCTGATTTTATATCTATATAATTACATGGAGATTACTGGGATTCTGTGAACTGTGTGAAGATGCAGTCACATTGACAGCAACAGCACACAGTAAATTTATTCTGAAACTGAGATCTTAATAGCATGGAAAGGCAGAATGTGTTTCATCTCAGTAATTTGTCTAAAATATTACAAGGTGTTGATACAAAAGCGCATGTTTCTGAAGCAGAAGCGTGTTGTTCATTTGATCCTGTCATTTTTTTTAATGTTGTGCAAGAACAATGAAGGATGTAGTTATAAACTTAAATAGTTTAAATGAAAGTTTTGTTTACCAAAATACCGAACATGGAGAATTTTCTCTTAGAAGAAAACATTTAAATTACCTTTCAGTGTCACCACCTTCATTTGCATGTAAATGTATTAATTTTCATCTTTTCATTTCAACTGCTATAAACAGGTTTGCAATGCAGGATGTGTCACATTCACAGATGAGTGAGACAAATCTTGATTGTGAGTGCAGCCGGAACAGTTAAAGATGTTAAGAGGTCTTGATGAATATCGTTGATCTATTTTCAGTCTATGAAATTAATGTGTAATTTCACAAAGAAGGAAGAGAGGAGGAGTTCTAAAGAACGTTTCAAAAAAACCTCCATCCACATAGTGGAGAATAAATACTAAGTCATATTCAATAAGTTATAATATGCATTCAGACGAGGCTCGTATGTATGATTCGAAGTAAAGGTTGAAAACGACAACCTGTAAGCAGGTATTAGACATACTTTTCATTTCACCCACATTTATGGATTAGATACGTTTTCTTTTTATGATCTGGTGTAATATTCTAATTTAAATGTTTTCATTACTGGAATTTAAAAGAAATAAAAGCTTAAATACAGTTGTCTGTAACTTACTCTATATAATGTATTTAATTTATTGATAAGGCTCCTGAAATAAAAGGGCTGTAATATTCAAATTTATTGAATGAATATGTACAACAACTTGCAAAAAACCTTTTTCTCTTTTTGTCACAAACTTCCATGTAATTTTTTTTTTTTTTTTTGATAGGTCAATATGAACTAATGCATAATTGTAAAGCCAAAGGAAAATGATGCATACTTTTTGAAGGTTTTACAAAAAAGAATCTAAAAGTGTGGGATACAGGTATGCAAAATCCCCTTTCAATAAAATCAAATGGCCAACTGTTTTTAGAATCAGAAACAATTTTACTTTGCCAGTTTTGTGCACATAAGCAAGTGATTTAACTTTTTAGAAGGCATTTAAATTATGAATGTTTTAAAAAGGCAAAAAAAAAAAAATCATTCATTCTCCAAGATGAACTGTGGATCCATAGCTCCTCCAGAGCTACCATGAGTTTCTTGACCGTTTTTTTTTTTATATTGTTCTTCTCAGCCTTTCAGAAAGGAGAACCACATCCTGTTTGACCTGCATTTTCCAATATTCTTACCATTTTTAGATGATGTGTTAGATGTTGTTTTATAACCCATCCCTTTTTTGTTAACCTTATTCCTGACCTGTCTTGTGTGTTACTTGGTCTTTCTAGAGCTGATATTTTAAAGATATTTAATAACAAACTTCCAACATCTGGTTTGTTCTTTTTGTTTATGTATTCAAAACTGGTGACTTATGACCGAAGCACATGTGCAGTTGCAGGAGCAGGTTGCTCTGTTCTGTCATGTCGGTCAGTCATGCACGTTAAACTTCTCTAACTTCCTGTGCTCCTTCCATGAACTACTAATTGTTGGAGTACCAATAAAGCATTCTGAGATATGTGTTGCAATATCAACACATAAGGTGTATAAATACTTTAGAACTTATATTAATCTGGCTCTTGGTAGTGGTCTTTGAAAAATATTTTTTCTTCTAATTGTGCATCTCTTCCCTTGAAACAGGTGGACAACAGAAGGTGCTTGAACTAGCAAAGCAGGAAACAAAGCTGGTCATTAAAGATTATGACCCCTCAAAAGATTACAACTTTAAGATCAGTGCTGTGAATGGCGGGAAGGAGAGCAAACCTCTTCAAGGAAAACATGAAGGTAGGAATCTTAAGATACTTCTAAGGCTATGTTCACAAAGCAAGTCTTGATGATTAATTCAGGTTATTTTCGCATTACTTATTAAATGCAACCACAATCAGAGTCCTGTGTTAACAATTTACAACCTCATAGCGACTCGGATGTGCAGAAGAAGAATGTTAACGTTGCACCGCAGTACTCCGTTTACGATTGTAATAATGGATGCGACCTTTGGATGTATTTTAAAGCTATTCAGAGCCGACTGGATCATCACAAAATTACGACATGAGGGAAGCTAATAAAAAGAAAACACAGGTAATAGAAATGGCCTTTTGTGGACCGTTGACTGCAGCTTGTGCACAGAAGTTTGTTTGAATGCGTAGTTGGACCAGGATGGAGAAATTGGGATGTGATTGTTCTAATTGTCAGCCATTGTTTGTCTGGTTTTACAACACCTGGCTTCTTTAAGTGCAGAATTATGATGCACAGCTCACATCACTGACAGAAAAGTTGGATAAAATACAACATGTTCAGACTGCAGATGGTTTCAAAACAATCAGATATGTATCTGACTTAGTGCTACATATAGAAGTGGCACAATTTGGACATTTTTGGGAGGTGAAAAAATTGGAATTTGGCCTTTCGGACTGCTGAGGAAAAGTCGCAGATAGGTTTCATATGGGCACAAAAAAATAAAATCTGATTTGGGTCACATTTGCCTGACGAGTGAACATAATTAAAAAGGTAAATAATACTTAAAATGATGTGGCTTCTGTCGAAAACTCACCCGATAAAAGCTGACATGACCTGTTTTAAGTTTATGCAAATGTACATTTTGAGGAAAATTGACCAAGTTAAAATGCGACATAAAACAACCAACTGCACTTGCTGCGAGTTAGCTTAGCAGCAGGAGCCCTCCATCAGATGTGATTAGCAGAGTACCTGCTGTCTGATTAAGGTGTGGCTGTAAGAGCTGTAAGACTAACAGTTTGAAACTGTGGGAACTGAGACAGGAGCACACAGTGGGGGCTTGTCATCGAAAATATAGCACAGTTTTTTCTTTGCTCAGGTCTTTGTATCTTTGCTCCTCTCAGGTGGATGTTAAACAGCCTTTATTTCCCCACTTTCAGCTGCATCAGAAGTCCCCACAGTTCACTTTCTCTCCCTGGTTTTTAAAAGAATGTCAAGTACTCTGTCAGAGTTTCACTTATGTGGTACTGTTCCTCTTGAGAGAAAATTGTCCTTCTATGTATGGATGGCATTTCATTGGACAGTTTGAGGCACACACTGTCTGACCGTCTGTCCCTCACTCCTAATTTTCTGAGATTGGATTGCAGTGAGAACTGCTTCAGGAGGGAAACCCAGACCTCCAGCTAGACCCTTGATCTCCATCGCAAGGGATTCCTCGGCCAGAAAGGAGATACAGTAACTCAGGAGACTTCTGTATCTGCCTCAGGTTATCCTCCACGTTCAATGTGGCAAAGTCCAATGGTATCTATGAGTTGTTGACAGATCAACTTTGCAGAGTGAAACTTTATCATGTGCCATCTCTTTTGCTTAATACTTACCATCTTATTTGATCTTATTAATTGTATCTTCATTGTTTTGTTTTGGTATTAGTTATGACTTTATTTTTGTCCTTGTGTTTGTTAATCTCATTTTCCTCTCTTGCCTCTAAGATGCTGTCTCATATTTTAGCCTATTTTTCTTTTATTTCTGTATTTTTTTTATTTTAAAGAATGATTGCTCTAAGTTTACTATACTTTTATGAACTTGGAGATTTTTCAATGTGAACCTGCTTGTTTTCCTTTTACAATCGTCACATTTTGTTTGGACATTTGACTGGGAGCCAGTAGCATTTTTCCCACCCTCTGCATTGATTTACGTGCTTGAAGGAAGATTTAAATCCTTTTTTTGCTCCAGCTGTCAGCTGTTTTGTAGGGACCATGTTTTCTGTCAATCAGTCTGACACAGCTTAGGTCATTTAGCATCACTTATCTACCTGTGAACACATGTACATAGTTAGACTTGTGTAGGTTGTAGAAATGTTCATTAGAGTGATTCTATGTTGACTGATGGTGCTGGGAGGAATGTTTTCTTTCATACCCTTTTATCTGCTTTGCTTGAAAAGTCTGTACATTTTTATTCCAATGCCAATTAGTTATTTGAAGTGTTTTACAAAGCTACATTTTTGGCAAATGTATTGATTTAGCTTTTTTATGATTTATTTTTGGTACAAAGTGAAGTAAACTCCTTCAGGAATATTTGTTTCCTATTTTTGGCAGTTTATAGTTGCAGAAGCACAACAACAGCATGCCTGAGTTTGCATGCTGGTTTGGGGAAATGCACAGAAATAGGCCAAGTGTTTCCTTTGTTTCAGACACTGACATTCACAGACTTGCTAGTATTTACTTGCTGTTCTCGAAAATACAAATCAGGACATATCGAGCTTATGTATCTGCTGCATACATAAATACACAGGTGCAAAGGGCTCTATTCAAAGAGCTTTAATTTTGCACATAATCTTTACTCTCATTGGGAGATTAGAAAGCTGTGCATTTTTTGATCTCACATACTTGCCTGTGTAAAATGCCATGAATTTGGATTCTGTGTGCTAAACCAAGTAAATGAATAAATTATTTGTAGACAAAACATCTGAAAAGTGTGGCACACATTGGCATTTGTTTGTATTTGTTGTATTGCTCCAACGAAATCCAGTGTATCCAATGCAATCAGAAGACATGTAGGTAAAAAAAAAAACAAAAAAAAAACATCACCTTTTCATCTTGTCCCCTATTTTATTTGATCTTTTTTCTGTTCGTTAACATAGATTACATTTTTTTTTTCTCTGTTTGTTCTTCCTTCCAGCTCAGCAATCAGGCTCCGAAACGGCTCAGACCCAGGGGACTAAAAAGAGTGATGTCACACGAGAAAACAACGAGATCTCGGAAGGTAAGACGCTCAGCGGGGAGCGGAAGGCAGACGGAGTGAAGTGACACTCTGGGATGGAAAAAGATTGACGCATCCGTCTGCCTTAAGTTTCCAATTGTCTGGATTTCTGAATTCTGATTTAAAATGAGAAAAGTGGAAGTTTTATTCCCCTGAAATACAGTCTACAGGTGTGAAAGTTAAGATGTGTTCTGTTACCAGAAGTACAGCAGAGAGATTTCTTTTTTGGATTTCCTGAAGTGTCCCTCTTTTAGAAATAACCTCTGAGAAATGATTCGTATACATTTTCTGAAGATGAAACTTTACCAGAAGACAGAGTAGATTCAATAAAAATAGGGAAGTAAAAGCAGAAAGGCTTCCTGATTTTAGATTTTTTGTCATCATTTAATAATTAGTTTTCCTTACCATTCTCACATATTTAAACACAAACACTGTGTGAAATTCAATGGCTCTGCTCATGCACAGTCAATGCAGAGAAGATTGAACCCAACGAAATAACTCTAAAAAGGAAGCTATTAGAAACTAAATTAATTGTAGAGAATAAACAAGCAATTTATGGTTTTGAGAGAGATTATGAGAAGTGCCTGCAAAGGCGAACAGCCAGGCACCGCAGGGAGCAGTAAGAAGGAAAACGGGAAAATGAGGTAAGACATGTTTGTTTTCTAACTGCAGTAGAAGAGTCTTGAACAAATTACTGAAGTTTTTCAAAATTATTTCATTGTTTTTTCAAAATTATTTCATTGTTTAGTCTCCCAACATTTATCCGTACCCCTGGTAAAGGTGTGTAAAAATACTTTAAAATACTTTTGTCACTTAATGCACTAGCATTATCTAAATAGAAAAGGATTCGAGTTCATATATATATGTATATATATATATATATATATATATATATATATATATATATATATATATATATATAGGCATTCAAACTGCTCTGGAAAAGAATCTTAGAAATGTAAATGATTTGAACCTTCTATGTGGTTTATTATGGGAAGACTCGACTCTTTAGCTCACTGCCTGTTTTACTTTGAACCAACTAAATAAATGTACTTACATTGAAGGTTAAATTGTTCTAAAAGATAATTGTGTGACTTTGTTTGTGCAATAAAATATTTTTAAATGATTTTTACACATCCTTATCAGCTAAAAAGAAAGTGTCAGCTAAAGCAATTACTGTAAACATTGCTATATTCATATTTATATTTGAGACAATTTCTAAATAGATTTTACCAATTATAACAATGCAGTTGCAGAGGTTTTGTCTCTTGATTTGATTAGAAATAGATGATATTTTTTTTGTCTCTTCCTTTGTTTAGTTGCTTATCATTGGGATGATTTTTATTTTGTCATTTATGTAAATCTGATTTATGTTTCTAACTTTGTACATAATTATATTTTCACTCATATTCAATAAAAATGTGTACAAAACTGTCCAGCGGAATAGTTGCCTCACATTGTATTGTTGAGCTAAAACAGGTGTTCCTTTGCAGCATTTGGAAACGCTTTGTGTGTGTTTTGTGTGTGTTTTGCAACGGAGGAGCGGTGTTGTTGAATGTGCAGATTGAAACTTTTGGCAAACGTTTGACCACAGTTTCAAACCTAAATTACAGCTTCTGCTTCAAAAAGCGTCAGGATGAGATGATTCCTGTTTGTTTGTCTACATCTAAATCTGGTTACTGTTGCATCCTTATCAGCGTCAACATTTAGCTGCTTTCATGTTGCCGCAGTTTGGATCCCCTCTTGGTAAAGCTACACTTCAGATTGAAAGAAATGCTTTTCTTAGCCAGATCGTGGAAACTTAACAAGCCCATCAGAACTTTGCTCTGCTTTTGCTTTAAATTACACACTATAGTCGACTCTGATGTGCAGAGTTATTTAATCCTGTCTGAGGTTTTAGACAAATATACATTTAGTGACATGGAATGTGAACGAACCAGTGTCTGAGTCAAACAAGACATGACTTGTGATGTGATTAGTTAAATGCTTCTAAGTTTTTAAGGTGTCCAACCAAATGTATAAACTTGTATTTATTTTCTGATGGATTCTCCAAATTCAAACAGTTACCTAAGTACTGAAGGCTTTGCGAGTTTCAGTTTTTATTGTTAAAGTAGATTGTCATTGCTTTGTATATATTTATCCTTATTGAAGTAAAAAAAAAAAGCATAATTCTGTGGATTTTTAAAATTTTTTTTGGGGGGGAAAGACAAGTCAACGCGGTGAAGTTTTATTTTTCTATTGATTATCCGTTGTTCATCCTTTGTTCTTTTTGTACATTACATGTTGAATCAAATGCAATAACACTAAGATTTCACTCAGGACTCTTTGAAGCGACAAAAACTAACAGGGGACAGTTGGTTCTGTTCATCGTTTCATTGATGTTTAACATTTTAATATGCAAATATAACATAACAGGTGTCAAACCCAGCTAATAGGATAGATGTTTTTTTAAAACATCTATCAAAAACTCCAAAACAGTAGTAGGACTAAGTATGTCCTCCGAGCCAAAGCAGCATGATGGCAAACAGAAAACGGAGAGAGCAGAAGTGCAGCGAGTCCAGTGGAGCCTGATCCAAAAGGCTCACATAATTACAGTTTGAACTTACCATAAACGTTCTTTTTCTGTCTCATTACGACTCCTTGGGTTCTACAAGATTACAAATCTGTGGCAGTTCTTTTTCCGTTTCTTTTTTCTCTGTCACTTTTGAAGCATACTGGACCAGTTTTTTTCCCCCAACAAAGCCACTTTACCCAAATATAAAATATAAGGAGGATTAGAGATGAGAATTTAAGATCAATGTGCTTTATTGCTTTATTTGAAGTCTGTTGTTTGTATGTTCCAGATGTTGTATATGCAGGTGAGAGACAAAGTTAAACAGTTATTAGCAGTAAGAGCTCAGTCAATTGTGCCTCTAGAAAAATGGAGGCGCAAAGACAGAAATGTTGAATCACCTTATAAAGATAAAGTCACAACAACAACAAAAAAAAAAAAAAAATAGTAGGACTAAGTATGTCCTCCAGCAATTTATAGTTTGGAAAACATCTTTCTATGAAAGCAGCATGAAATAATTACCACAGATGGGGCATAATTAGCCACAATTTAGCTAATGAAAGGCTTACATTCACTTCAGGCTCAAATAATTGTTGTTGACTCATGGTTTAAGTTTTTGTTTGCTTTTGCCTGCTTGTGAGTTTGGCAGCTACATGGTTGGTTGGTTAAATGTTGGTTTTCTATTTTTAATAAATTTGCAAAAATCTCCTTTTTTCCCATATTGTCATAATTGGGTGTTTCAGAGGGAAGAGATTAATTCGATACAATTTGGAATAAGGCTACAACTTAAGAAAATATGGAAAATGTAAAGTGTTTTAAATATTTTCATGATGCACTGGATGTTCCCAAATAAGCAAAAATGATTGTGTTTTAAGTCTGTCTTAAACGGCAGGTGCATTTATCTGCTTCCTCCTTTCCTTTCGGCTCTACTCCCTCTATAGTGTACAAGGCGTAAGTGTCTTTGTAAGTGATCCAGAGCAGAAGCTCTTTCTGAAGTGGGAAATAAAGGTGTGAACTCTCACCAGGCGGAGCATATTTGAAGTGTTGTGGCCAAAGATGTCACGGTGTGCTGCGCTGGGTGACCTCTGCCTCTGCTCAGGTGATGGGAGTCTTCATGGCCAGTGTGACAAAAAGCCCAAAACAGTCGGGGGAATAATGAGGAGGAGGAAAGACATTTTGCTTTACTGCTGCAGTTACTTCTACTTTGAAATGGATTTCCTTTGTCTGTAAAAGAACTACTACTATTCTCATTAAAAACTGAGATGATTTCTTTTTAAACAAAATGTTCTTTCAATATAATAATAAAATAGCTTTTAGGTGATTCTGAATGCATGGCTTTACTAATGTCTCTAGTGTAAGCAGTATAATTTAAGGCTACATAAATATTTGATGAATAAATAAGAAAATATATTTAGAATTATAGAACTTAACTCTATTCATGTTTTTGAGGCATTTATTGCACCAATGGTGCCTGCTGTGATCATGTTTGCAAGTGTAATCTGGAGTCATATATGCAAATAAATCTGGCCTGTAATGTTTTTCACAGCTTATTTAAACCTATTTAGGATTTGCACTAAGACTCTGAGGGTTCCCTGTGGTGCAGATGAAATGCAACGAGGTCTGTTTTTACCCAGAAAAGCATATGCAGGGTTAGGATTAGGGATTAGGGTAAACAGAGTTTAGAGTTATATAAAATGTTACAATGCTGTTTTGTTTGTGATAGAAACCTATTTTATCCTAAAGTACATGTTTCTATAACTGTGCCTTAGTGTTGGGTTAAATTTGCTGAAATTCAGAGTTTTGTCAGTTTTTCAATCTCTTTAAGCTTTTTAAAAGTCGGTCCTTTGTCAAATTATTGTTGGTTTGGTGCTTTCTAAATTACTTTTTATAATACTTAATTAAAATAGTCCTCAATATGAAGGTTGTTTGTTATATCCTCTCATATGGCTGCAAAAACACAAATCATCTAGCCCAGATTTTGTTGAAAAGGCATGAAAAAATGACTGATGTTTGTCTAAACAGGCTATCCTGTTGATGCTGTGTAAACAGTGTTCTGAAGGTTTTAAGGGTTGAAGTTAACCAAGTCTAACTTTCAACATCATTGTTTACGCAAAACTTTGAAAAGACATGGAGGCTAGAAAGTCTTACATGTAATATGTTCATACTAATAGGAACAGTGAGACGCTGGCCACTAATTAAAATGAGTTTACAGTGTTTGTCAAACTGGAAACCTGTTAATGAAAATGTGACTTTATGAACCTTTAAACTGGCATTGTGTTTGCATTAGTGGGTTATTACCATAGAAACCTGATGGTAGCTACCTCTCCTTATCTCGATAAGGGGAGGTAGCAGGGAATGCATCACCAATGAGTTTCATGTGCAAAACACTCACTGAAAACAAACACCTAAAGCACTACCTAACAGAGAAAAGATGCAGTGTAAAAAATAATTTAGCTTATTGGATTTTAATATTTTTGCATTCAACATGAGACTCTAACATGGTTGTGACCTAAATATTAACTCCTCCTAATATCTTCCTAACTATATAAGCTACGCTTATAGCTGAAAAACTTTTCATTCTTGGAACAGATTTGGTGAAGTATAATGGAGAACTAGACCTGAACAAATGAAAACTAAACTGACAAAAAGAAATCCTAATCCACCAAATACAGCAATGCCAAAAAATTATGAATCAGCCACCAGTTCAAAGAACAACTGTGGATTAGGCTTGTCTGAATGCATTTCATCTTGCCTTGTACTGGTTTCTTTAATTCATCCTCTTAACAGTTTGATCCCCAATAGCCATTTCTATTCTCTGAACATGTATTCATTTTGTTGAAGCAACCACATGCATATGTGTCCAGGTTTAATGTGCACACTTGTGTGTGTGTGTGTGTGTGTGTGAGTCATGTTGAGTCGGTCTGATGTAACTGGCTTCAGGCTAAAGGGGACAGATGGGGGACTAAGGAGCCAACCATTGATAGAAAGCTTTGTTTTTCATGACTGCTGCCCACGTGCAGCTTCTGCATTTCCCATCCTGGGTTCTCCATGAAAGCAGGATGTCGCCATTATTCCCTCCAGGAATTAAATTTATAAGCTCATTTCTTAGTCTTTCCATCACATTTTCTTCATTCTCTGCCACCGTTTGTGCTCAATGTCTCAGCCACTATCCTTTTATCTGCCATGTTTGTTGCAAAAATTTGAATGATGCACAAATATTCAGCATGGTATAAAGAACATATTTCAGACCCGAAGACTGAATGGCTAACATTTTATTTTAGTGATTTTGGGAACTTTAAACAAATTGAAAGCTGTGAAATTTAAACCAATTTACATCTAATCATCACTTTAATATTTCATCCACACCTTAAAGTAAAGCAAATTAAAATAACAGATCAAATTTTCAGGTGTTGGATATGTTTCTTCTAAAATATGATGTAACTTCCCACTTTCTACTGGAACACATTTTAATTTATAAGTTTTTTTTTGTTTTTTTATCACCTTCTCTTTTCTTTCTCCAGTTTTGCCTTCATTTTTAGCATAATTTTGTAGTTTTCTTCAGCTGCTTTCTCTCCTTTGTTCTTAAAAAATCACCTCTTTTTTTTCTTTCAGAATTTCTAAGCCAAAAGCTGACAGTCTGCCCCTTGCCCACACTTGCTGAATACCACAGCTTTAGTTGTGCAGGCCTGTTCTTGGTCTGCTGCCTTGCTACTGATGAGACCTTTAATGGCTGCCTGCTTGAGAGGCTGTCATTCTGAAGCTTTGGCTGCCTGTTTGTCTCCTAGTGACAGATTTTCTTCACGCTCATGTCTGCAGGTCATCCAGATGCTCACAGGACACGTATGGCTTGTGATACTTCATTGCTTTACGGCTACTGTTTATCTGAGAATCACAGTTTAGGCTGCAATCGCTGGAGGTGGCAGATGGTAGTTGTAATTAACTGCACAGCAGCTATGCTGGAGCCTACGGTAGAGTAATGAAATATTTCATTATTTGCGGATCATAGTTATAAAATATCACTCTAATCAATCTGAATAGGAATGTTAGTCACACATATTTTTTATGCAAAATAAAAGTCGCAGTCATCATCATTAAAAGTGTAAACAAACAAAAGTTTGTTCAGCTTTCATCAGACTTCAAATAATATGCAAACAGGGACTGTAAAACAGAGTGAAACACGACATATGCAAGCTAGAGGACATTAAAGTATTCATCACCCCAGATGTCATGACTTTTGGGGGAAAATTAGCTCCATAGTTGCTTAGGTAAGGTGTTTTTCTTCTCGTCTCCCAGTCTTCACTCTGAAGGATTTTGTTAAAGTGTTGCCAAACCCCCTATAGAGTTTTATTATCGACAGTGTTTGTTTATTGATCCCTTGTAGGTATTAAATCAGATTACACACTCGGTTGCCATATGCTGGCTTCAGGCAAACCCCCAGGATGGAAACATTCCTAAAAGCAGTAAAGACATTAGTCCCAGTTTTCTGCTGTTTTTGTGTTAAGCTTTTAATACTTTCATTTGTATGTTGAATCAGGTTGGCTAGTTAGTCAGTTGGTTAATTTTCTGACCCTCACATTACCTGTGGTAGTTTGCAATACAGGGACTTCATTGTGTCAATAAGTGACTTTCCATTGGAGTTGACAAAAATCACGTGAGGTTCTCTAAGGTTCCTTCTTGGGCCCCTCCTATTTTTGCTCCCACCAGCTCTGATGGCAACGGATTGCAAAATAAGTTATCATAATTATGCAGATGATACACAGCTGATCATTTCAGTGTCATCAGGTGACTACAAACACATTCAATTGTTTATTAGATGTATGGAACAAATCGGTGTGCGGATGAAACAGAATATTTTGTTTCTGGAGATTGTCTTATGACTCCTTTCTTGGTGTGTCAGGACTCACGCTGGGTCCCAACACATATGTTTAAATCACAATCAATTTAAACACAATATGTTGGTTTAAAATGTTTCTTCAGGATTTTGACAGTATTATGTCAGAAAAATCCAGTTTTAAATTCTATTTGACGTGATCATCTTTGTTCCTCACCAGACTGAACTTTAATGTTGGCTATTTGTGGTTTATTTAGCAGCTCTTGTTTAGATTCTAAGAATTTGGGTATATAGTTTTTTCTTCTCAGTCAAACGATTTGTGTCCAAATCTCTTGCCGTGATTGATGTCGAGTGGGAGCTTACATTAGAGCACTATAACTCATCTAATCTGTCTTTGCTCGCATTTCACTGCAGGCCAGTGCAAACACCTGACTGCTGATCTGTCTGGTATCTCTTTCTGGTTGGACTTTGATGCATATTGTGAAATTACACGCTGGATGATCTAAACTTAAGAATCTGTTTTCTGTCTTTACAATGACTCATTCATCAATTGAATATAAGGAATATAAGAGAAAAACTTATATATATATATATCTGTCAGAGCTCAAAAATAGGTTCAATAATGTCAGTGACTGCTATAAATGTACAGTAATATATTTGAATTGAAAAAATACATAAATTTATATAAATTATTTTTTTTATTCAAATGTATTACTGTAAATTTATAAACCTTTTTTTTTTTTCAAAACCAAGGTTTCTGGTTGTATTGAAAAAAAAATTAGCCAAAATAGCAGTCACTGACATTATTGAACCTGTTTTGGAGGTTCAATAATTTATCTGTTGTAACTCGTTTTTACAGATTTATCTGTAAAAATGAGCCACAACACAATTTACAGAAATCTTAATAATACAACAAGGTGGTTTTCTTCAGTCTAAATGTAAAATGAACAGAAACCTTTGAAAAACAGACTCCGTGTGTTATGTATGTAATAAACATCTAGCTTGTTTCTGTTTCAGAAACACTCTGGTGTATTAATCGTAAAGTGGATTCAGCTACTGGAGGAAGTGACTTTATCTGATAGGCAGCAGGTCTTCCTTTATATATGCCTTTGTTATATCATGTTTTACAGGATGAAGTCCGCAAGGGTAATGGGTAATAACAGACCCCATCATCATAAACAGTTGATGACACAGTGCTGTTTTGTGAAAGCAGATTGCTATCTGAAAGATGTTATGAGGTAACTTTTGGCATCACTTCAGTGATGTTCTGGCTTTGGCTGTGGAATATTTGTTGCCTCATGAATGGTGTTCACATAAAGTTTAGAAGGTGTTAGTAGAAGTGATAAAATGTACATGTGATTGTTTTGATAATACTGGACCTCTTAGCCACCAACAGTTTAGAAGATAGACCTATATCTCCTCTTTTTTTATGCCTGTAGTAGTTAGAAAAGAAGTTTGACATGCTTTACTGAGCTTTTTTGCATTTGCAAACATACATTTTCCAGAAATGCATGCATGCCGATAACATTTTCAGCTCCTCCATGCTTATATTTCCACTTTTTTCCCCCCCCAAAAACAAGGTTGTATTTTTTATTTTTATTTTTTTTTGCTGCATGGTACAGGTCTATGACCACACAAAGACTTTACAGATTGGTATATATTGAAAAAAAAAAGCTGTTTCTCAGGCTTCAGGTTTGAGTAAAAACTGGAATCACAAATCAGCTCTACAACAGGTTTCATATTTTCTGTAAGGAGTTTTACTTTGGTATCATACTCCTGATTGCTGCAGCAAGCTCCAACACACACCTGTCATGGCACACTCCCTGATCATTTTTGATAGACATGTAGATAAACATTGCCTCTCAGAGTTGTTGCCATGGCAGCATGTGTTGTCTTGGGGGCTTTGAGTTTCCCTTTTTCCTATGGGTTGTCTTTGAGCTTTATGACTTGACTGATACATTGCTCTGAAATGATAAAGAAACATACAAATGGTATTTGTTCTTCAGTGTGTAGTGTATGCTTGTTAAATACCTTGATGCTGAACTTTACCTTCCCCTTTAACCACAGGCATGTGTGGACTTGTGATAAATACATAAAAAATGTGTTGAGGTCTTTAAAGAAAAGAAATCCAAATGTTCAAGCACATTGTTGAGTGATTCACCTGAGTTTATATTTGCTTGAATTGCTCTTAAGGCTGTTTGTATTTGAGATCCATCAATTTTTGTTGTTTTAGTCACCTGGGTTCAGAAGTGGGAGGTGGGGCTTGTTGTTATATCACTGAAGCTCTAATAGTATGTAAAGTCCACATGCTTATTAGAAGAAAAATTAAGATGAGCTTTAGAGAAAACTTGTTTGACTCAAACTAGAAATCACAGTGTTGTCACAATACTAAAGATCATAATATTGTCTCAATGGTTGGAAAATTTGACCAAAGTTTGCATAGATAAATGTGTTCATGGCTATACTTTTAGGAACATGCATCTCCGTAAGTAGGTGAAAATTACCCTAATTGGATGCATGTTTGTATTTATACCCATAAGTATAGAATTGCTAACTTCTTAAAATTTGTTCTTCACATTTCTGCAGACAAGCCTGTGCAGACCGAAGCTTGTGAGCTGCTTATTTTTACAAGCTGTAAAACTAAAATACACACAACCAACTTTTGAAGAGTTCACTTGGTGAGGGAAAAAGGGCGGGGTCCAGCCTCTGACCAAGGCCTTTGAATCAGATTGCCAGCAACGTGATTCATGTATTGGTATAAATCAGTTCTCAGTATGTCAGCAATGCCTACATTTTAGAAAGTAATGAAGCAGTCTTTAGGCGATTGTGCTTCTAATAGTTTGTAAATCAGCGTTGCTATGGTGACATGTGATAAGGTGCAATAGCACCTGATAGCAGATGGAGAATGTATCTGTAATTTTCAGGCGTAGGGCTGCAACTAATGGTAAGTTTGGCTGTCTGCTGCTCTAATAATTACCTGATTAGTTGACTAATAAGCATTTATATATATATATATCTCTTCTGTGAGATCATAAAGTGAAATAGAAATTTAGAAATGGATAAGTTATATTTTGCATTTTTTGACTTTTTTTTAACATTTTACTTTTACTTTATTATGGCACAGTATATTTCCTTCCTGCCTTATTGTTTAAAAACTACAAAAGAATATAAAGTAGTTTTTAATTTTTGAAGGCACAAAATAGAGATAACACATTTTAATCATTTTACAAGACTGAGTGGCTAAGTTATTTGTAATTAAATCTTAATATAAATTATTTTAACAATTTTTCAGCGACATCCATAGGACCAAGATTAAATTATAAAAGACCAGCATTCAAGCTTGTAATATTGTTCTATATTTTTTTCTTTTCTTATTGAAAATAATGTGCCAACAGTAAATCTGTTATGCAGGTCGAGTTTAAGACATTTCAATTACTGAGCACATAAACTCATTCTTGATACATGACCACGTTTTAGGCTTGACACGACCTATTTATTGAGGTCTAATTCCTGGACCATTTGTTCAGGCCTCCAGTAATTAGACTGCACACAGAAAGGATGGGCTGCAGAGAAATCACAGCAAGTGTCAAATGTCCCACACATCATGGGAGTATTTGTATCTGTGTGTGTGTGTGTGTGCGTGTGTGTGCGTGTGTGTGTGTGTGTGTAGCTGTGTGTGTGTAAATGGATTACACAAAAGGCCAAATTAAACTTAGTTGATGTAAGTCAGCCCATTTCTTCAACCCATTCTTCAAATATCTAGATGTTAAACTAATTTATTGAGTGAGTTTTTGCCTGTGTCTAACAAGTTCATGCAAGTCACAACTTCTATTTGAGAACATTTTCAACAATTTTCATTTCAGGTTGAGGACGTTTTCATGAAAAAATGAAAAGCTTAAACACTTAGTCATGTTTATATTCCCACACTGTGTGGAATGGGGAAAAAATCAATGTCTTGTAAAGTTGTCAAAATTGAATTGAGTCAGGTAGCAATGGGCAACTGATCAAGAATAATCCTTAATCTGGTATTTTGATCATTTACGTTTAGTTAAACTAAAACAATGTCCAAGTTTTAGATGTGGAGAGGTTGTTTTGCCATCACCCCAATCTTTAGCTCCCTAAACAGATTCTCTGTCAAATTCAAATCAGATTCTTTAACATTAGTAAAACATTCTTCTTCAACTGTTTAACAACAGTCTTTATTATGTCACGGAGTTGAGTTTGTTAAAAAAATCACAAAATATTGAAAGATCCAAAGTTTTTTTTTTTTGTTCCCTTATAATATGTGTAGGAAATTAAGCATGGTATAAACAAAATGTTTGCTTAGTATATAGTTTGGCATAATGCTAAGTCTTTCAGAACTGCCAGTTTAGTGCTATCAATGACATACACATAAAACTGATTGGAAGTATGCTTTCCTAATTTAAAAATCTTCCATTTAGATAAAATATTCCAAGTGATGCACTTATACATTTTTATATGGGTTTATTTGGCCATGCAAATTACACTAACTTGACTTTTGGTGGAAATGTGATAAAAAAAAAAAAGACAGGCCAAATGTTTAACAAAGATAAGCTGTCCAAGTAATTAGGCCACATGGGTAACGCAGTAATGAATGCACAGGCATAGATGAGCCTGGAATTGACTGGAAACAAGGCACAGCTCCTGGAACACTTTCAACATGCGCGGTCCATCAGCAGGAAACACATTAGGAAGACGGACACAGCAGGATCTGCCAGCTGCAGGAATGTCTACCTGCTACACTACAAATAAAGATGAATGATCACCCAATAAATCATCTGTGTAGGGCACTTGCAAGGCCAGGAAAGGAGAGGAAGTTGATTTAGTGAAACTGAAACAGGAGCGAGGCAGTATGTAGCTGGGATGGGGGTAGAGAGGTGCAATAATGCTGGCAAAGCAGTGAGGTTCCTGAGCAGCTGAAGCTCCATCATCTTCTATTTGACACAGTGACAACCTCATTTAGATTTGAAAGAGAAATGAGGGCAGTCAGATGGTAGAAAGAGGGAGACAGAGCAGCAAATGTTTTCAGTATGATACCAACCAACTGCCCAATGCTCAGTGCACATTTTGACATCTGGTATTACAACAGAAGGACAACAGTTTAATAGGGTGCTTTTCCTCGTAGTATCCAACGATTGTAGACTCTAGAGAACTTCACCAACATCAAAAAGACTCCAATGAGAGAAAAGGAGCAAACTTGCATGTAACGACAGAAACAAAGGGAAAAGAAGATCTCCCACAAACACAACCGTAAAAAACAAAATTTGAGCATTTCTGTGCCTGAGCTTTGTTAATGAGTGCATATCATTATAAGCAGAAAATCTGTACAGATGGAAAGATGATGCATGTTACATATTTTATTGAGACTGCTTGGAATGTGAGCTAGTTACCAAGGGCTTGTGTTGACTGCAACAAACTGCACTTTCTTTTAAATATGTCATTTTTTTAAAAAACAGCTTATTTATAAGCTGTTTCATATACTGAGACACTTAGATGCCCTTGTCAGACATTTCTGTTTTATCTTTTTCTTTTTGTCATGCCTTGAAGTGTAGCACTTTCTGTACTTTTGCCATTATGGGAAAATACTTTGTTTTTCTGTTTATTGGTGTAGCAAGTTTTTACTTTCTCCTTGTTTGTTTGGTTCAGGGTTTGTTTCTGTGTGTTGAATATTCCTCCAGGGAGCTTTTCCCTAAAGGTTTCTTAGCACAGAATGAGTTTGTTAGTTTGCAGATTTATCTCATGCTTGTAGATCTTTCTTCTTTTTCTTTTCATTCAGATTTTCCCCTGAACATCAGATTTCCCTACATCTGAAGCTCATATTAACTCTGACTCTTATCTTTCCAGTGTTTGTATACCTTTTCTTCTTTTTTGTTTTTCTCCAATTTTACTTTGCCCAAATTTCACTCCTTTATCAATCTTTTATAAAGCATTTCTTGATCACAATTTTTTCTGCTTGTGTTTTACTTTTTCTTTACTCTGTTGTGGATTCATTTTCTGTTTTGCTTTTTTCCATCAAATGTCCCTTTGTGTTTCTGTTTACTGGTGTGGCAAGTTTTTACTTTCTCCTTGTTTGCATAATTTTTGTAGCACTCAGAATGAACCATATTTGTTGTTGCATTGCACCAGTGATCCAACACTCTGGATCTAAGTTACCATGTCACAAATAATCATATTTCCTTATTTTATGTGTGCACTGAATAGACCACTTTTTGCATCTCTCTTTTCCTCATCAACAAGATATTTTACATTTAAGTATTTTCCGTAGATATGCAAAGAGTAATGTCTCTCTGCTGCCAAGAATAACCCCAAAAACATGGAGAATGTATTTTTGATGTAGTGAGCAGTAGATATGCTTTGTCAAAAAGGGAATTTACATAAAAATTTAATTAATTGCATGGTGCAAGATAAATAAATGCATGCTTCTAGCAGATATTGAAGATAGACTATGCATATTAAAAAAACCTTAAATAGAAATGGAAGATGGGAAGCTGTCATTTTACAACCTAATGAGGAACCAGCTAAGTTGGAGATCAGATATGGGAACAGTTTTGACATGTTATAGTTTTGATGAGAAATTATGATGAGTTTTTTTAGTTTCTTTATTTTGTGCGTCAAGAAGAATGTCTCTGAGACAGAGAGAGAGACGCCCAGATTGCGGAAATGCTTGCTCACAGATAACAAATGTCTTCATCTTACAATAAATGAAGGTGGAACTGTAAGATGTGATCTGATTCTTTATGAATATAATGCGTTGTGCTCTCTGAATGTGAAGTTGTTTTCTGAATTAATTATGCAGAGTTACAGTGAAAGTCACAGTAACTTTGCTTTGTTGTTCTCCTGATATTTTCACCTCACATGTAGTGGAACTGCAGCTTGCAGTTTGCTCTCACTCCTCCTGTGTACTTGATTTGTATACCTGGTGGAATTTCCTGTGACTTAAATGTTTGGCCCACATCTACATTGTTTTTTCTTTTTCTGGTTTACATATTTATGGAAAAAAAGCACAAAGTGTGTCACATTAAGTGCCAAAGTTCTCTAACTGGATTTCTTGCAGAAGTAAATTTAAGGCAGAAGTGTTGCAGCATTTAAAGATTGACAGCATAGTTCAACATCTTTTAAACAGCACTGCAATTCAACATGATTTGCACATCTTTTTGAACTTTAGATAAAAGTGCTAAAGCATCCTGTGTATTTATCAAATGTTATTATTATTTCAACTTTGAAACCAACCATGAAGCAGGAATTAAGTCAGAACATAACAAAATATATACATTTTACATTTAAAATAATAATAAAAAAATAATTCATTAACTGTAAAAATGTTTTATCCAGAACTCCTTTAGTGGCAGTCTTAGCATCATCCGGGTGACATATTGTTTTTTTGTTTTTTTTAAGTCTTCTATTAAACATCTTTTACTGTCCAATTATGAATCAGTTAATCTGAAATTAGTAGACTACCCAAACACTGAATTAATGTAAATTCAAACAAAAATTTGCTGAGCTTTCCACATGTTGATGATGGACTTTTTTTTTTTTTTTTTTTTACCTGCGGTTGCACCTTTTGCTATAAATGATCAAGCGTAGACTAAAAGACTCATGAGATATTAGGTTTTAGGCAAAAAACTTAATATCTTATGCTCTAGTGTTTTGAACTTGCTTTTGCGATACGACTGTAATATTTAGCCAGGTGGACGGGGACGAACACCAGCAGATGTTCACACCTGAAACTGACAATGCTCAAAACGCTAAACATCACAGATTGATAGAATCAGTAGTAATCTATTTGGCAACTGCCATCTTGATTGTACTATTTACTAATATGATATTATTATAAAACATTTCCCAATATCATGCTGTTAAAACAATAACTGAAATACAGCCCAGTATACCCAATCACTCATCGCCAAAGCAACGCTCTCTTGGTCTTTCTGGGTGGTCCCAAGGCATTCCCAGGTTCTGGATCTGTCCTGGGTTCTCCTTCCAGTCCAGAGGGGTGTGCTTTGAAAACCTTCAAACGACGGGACCCAGGAGGAGTTCTGATCAGATCCCTAAAGTACCTCTACTGGTGCTTTGATGTAGCGGAGCAGCTGTTCCAGTTAAAGCTCCCCAGAGATGACAGAGTTTTTTTATCTTTAACAGTGAGCCTAGTCATCTATGCTTAAAGCTAATTTCAGTTGCTTTCATCCAGGATTTTGTGTTTTTCTATAAAGATCCACATCTTATGACCACAGATAAGGATAGGGACGCTGTCTGACAGGTAAATTGAGAGCTTTGCCTTTTGACTTGGCTATTTCCTTCCTTGACAGTGTGGAGTAGCGCCCACATTATGTCAGATAAAATCCCAAACAATCCATCCATCTCCAACTTTATTTTACTACTGCTACTAATGAAGAACCATGGACATCTCAGACACTTAGAGGAGCTAACTCATTGTTGAAAGTTTCAACAGAACCTCATCATGTGCCAAAAGGAAAGCTGAGGTTCCCAAAATTCAATTAATTAAGATCCAGTCCTTGAACACCCCAAACTGGATTGGTGAAGAGAGGGAGCCTGCACTGACAACCAGACAGTCTGCGAAGGACATACAGACCCAGCTCTTACATTAGTACGATGTTGATCAGACAGGCCTTAAATAATAGCTGAAAATAGTCAATAATGCAGTAATTACTCAATAGGAGGCTCATACCTATTTGCTAGGTGGGTTCATTTTTGGCCAACCAGTAATGTAAACAACCTTACTATGAGCATACATAAACAAGTGGTAACCAGATTAGTTTAAAAATCCAATGACTTTCTCTTACATTTTTGCCATTGTGGAATGAGAGAGCTGACCTTTTGTCTTCTTGGCATGTAAATCAGTTTGTGTCTCCATAGATATTTTGGAACAAGCCACTATAAGTACTATATGTACTCTCTGACATTGAAGCTGTTAACTTTACAGTTGCAACTCTTCCTATAAACACCTTAAATGTAAACTTCCTCTCCTTCACAGTGTGTTGGAAAAGTATGTATGCAGCTTAATTTAATTAGATTTTTTTTATGGTAGACCAATACAAAGTTATGCATTACTGTGAAGTGAAAGAAAAAATTGTGCATGGATTCGAATCTTTTCATACAAATGTGTCTCAGAAATGTGGAATGCATTGAGCAATTTAAGTAAAATCTAATGCAACCAAATGCATTCATCACCTGCTAATAGTAAATAAAATCCACCTGTGTTTAAGTCATTCTCAGTATAAGTCCAACTGTTCTATGAAGGCCTTGGATCTTTGCTTATGAAACATCATTTAGCAGCAGCATGAAGATAAAGGAACACACACACCTATTCTTTTTTAAAAAACAAAAGGTTTAAGATTCACAACTAACAAAAATATCAACACTGGTGGGTTGAACTCAAGTGCATGGCACACCTTTCTGATTTTTATTTGTAAAAAGAAAAATACATTGAATATCATGTTTTATTTTTCTTCTATGTCACAATTATACACTACAGCATGCTGATCTATGACATAAATCATAGTAAAGCATTTTGATGCTTGTATTTATTTGACAAAATGCCAAAAAGTTGAATAGATATGAATAATTTTGCAAAGGGGTGGATATGTGGTTTAATCATACAGAGTGCCTCAGGCGTTAAGCAAATAATAACAATGCTAGTAATGCCAGATAAGTTGCAACCATAGCCACCGAGTATAGAAGTATATGATAGACAGTATATTGTTTGAGTATAGTATTCAGTTTTTTACTGTATAGTACACAATAAAAAAATATTTTTTGTTTTTCTGTAAAGGTAACTGAACACTTTCTGCATTTGCAGACATAAATCTGCATAAGAATACCAGTAAACACAAAGGACTCATTAAAATATTGTTTATAATTTGGCGACTAAGGTCAAGTCCTCTGCTTAATACTCCTGACATCCACCGTCTCGGGTTGTGCCTCAAACTTTGACTTTTTAACCTGTGAAGAAGCGGCCTGAGGGACCTTTGCTAATGGCTGTCTTATTAAGAATCTATCAGTAAACATGTTGCCTTTGTTTCTGTTCATGCATATCTCTTTTTGGCTGCATCCCTTTGCTTTTATCTCTCAAAATTTCATTTTTTTCACTAAATCTCATAGGATCAATTTGTAACTGTCCAGGAAAGTTGAAACGTGTCATTTAAACTGAAGATATTAGCAATAGCTTTGCACACACTTGCTAATGTCAGAATGATCCCTAAATCGGGGTGATCAATATAGCTGCCAGCATAATAATTAATACCTTTGCATAACTAACTCACTAATTTCCTCATTAGCTTTACAATGTCAAATTTGAAACACATTTTAATTTGTCACAACTGTCAAATTTATATGTGGCAAAAGTTTAAAACTCTCTTTATTAAACTCTCAGAATTGACCCAATCAATTGCATTTTTCAACATGTTTGTGTTTCGGATAAATCCTATTGTTAGTAAATTCATTAAACATTTTCATAAGAAGTAGCTGCAGGCTGTGACTTGCAGGCTGCAAGTCAATTTAACCACCTAGATGGTTAAATGCTGAAGTAATTCAGTAATCCATCACTTCAAGGCTTTACTTTATTAAGAAAGTTGCATCTTTTTATTTTAACAGTTTGGTTTTTAGATTGGGGTTGGAAATGATCTTCTACTCCAGATTGAGAAACTTAAGTATTGCAAGGTGCTCTGCAAATTGACTAGATGCTCCGTCATTCATAGATATTTTAGGAATTAGGTATTTGCCTTAGATTCTGAGTAGAATCGCTTCTCTCCCTCTTCTAAAGGAGCCAGTTGAGGTGGTGTGGTCATCTGGTAAAGATGTGTTCTGAATAAGTGCTTAGGTATTCTGCACATGTCTTAATGGGAAGAGACCTGAGGGCAAGCCAGCTACTTTGTGGAGAGATTGTATCTCCTTGGTGAATAGGGTAGGGAATGCCTTGTTGACCCCAGATGAGCTGCAGATGATAGCGGTGGAGTAGGTAACTGGATGATTGGTCAGTTTTCCAGTTTATCTTCTGCGATTATTTCCACATTCATGACCAACACCCCAATATAGTTTAACTTTTGAAGCAGCTATAAAAATCAGGTATAGGTATACTAGCCAAGGGAACGATCTGCATTGGGTTTTGGATAATATTAATAAGCCAATCAATGCCAAGGAAAATAAATGATGCACCTGGAATGACTACTTTCCAAATGCCAGCCAATCGAGTGAACTCGGTTGCATTGCATCAGCTTATGTTAGCTTCAAAATCTTGGTGTAAAGTGAATTGAATGGATTGATGAGACATTTAAATGTTTGTGACCGAGGAATTACATGATTCAAAATTGTCTGGTTGTTAGATCACACAATTATATCAGTGTACATGCAACCAGAATGCTGTATATATATAATCCACAACAGATATTTTGCTCTCTCTCCAAATTAGCGTAGCTTGCCCAGCTGCTCAGACTGTTTGGTCCAAAAGTGCCGAAAGAAGTATTACTATTTTCTCTCACCAATTTCACACTTTATTTTTCAGTTAGGCAAAATGAGGACACTTCCTAAGATAGCACTTGTAACACAACAGAATAGGCCTAATTATGGTGTTAGCAGCAGGTTGGGCATTCTCTCTGAGAATAAGAAATAATAAATGGGTAGGAGTTGGAAATCAAGCCAAAGGAAAGAGCATTGTTATTTACCACAGACATACTTTTGCACTTACGCCCTGTAATATATGAGTGTCTGTGGCTCTTCCTTTGCTTCCTCCTCTCTCTTCCACCCTTTCACCACCAGTCCAGGTGTCAGTCTTTTACAGAGCTGGCTCTAAAGCTCTAAATCCCTGTCTAACTTTTTGGTTTTGCTTCCTGCACTGACTGAAATGAATCCTTCCTTTCTGGCATTGAACTCGTTTAAATCCTTCCTCTTAACAACATCTTTGTTCAGGGATATTATGTGTTATAACACGGATATTTCCGTGTTATATTGCTTTATTTTCTGATACATTCTAACAGGAAATGGTGGGAAGGATTTCAGCACATAATCAAATTAACACAAGCATGTTGTGTTTTTGGTGACTTTATATTTCAGATTAGAGGATATTGTTCTAAATGTTTGAGTGTTTTAGAGACAGTCATTTTTTTTTTTTTTTTTTTTGCTAGTGAAATTCATAGGCCTTCTGTCTGAAACAAATGCGGAACAAAAGTTAAATCCTTGAAGTGTTTAACATCGGAGTCAAGTTTCATTTAGTCAAACTTTTCTTCTATTACTTGTCACTTGTTCTGATTGGTAATAGAGAAACTAAATCGACTCGCCTTCACCAAAAGTCATAAGAAGACACAAACTGAGACTGACTATTTAATTAAACTGGTGTGAACAATGTAAGGTGTATCATCTTAGCAGCAGCTAAGCCTTATAGGAGTTTGAGGCCGAAATCTGTGCTTCTGCTTTTGAAGTTGCAAAACCATTTGCCAAATAGCAGCAATTCAAATAGTTCATGGAGAGCTTGTAAAGAGACTCTGACAATGTTTGGAACCTGTTTCTGAAATAACTCTGAAACATCTTTGAAAGAGAGTATTTACACTACAGTGCCATTCTCAACTCCCCTCGGTCTTCAAGGCCCTCCTGTTTGTCATATGGCAGATAAAATGAAGAAAACAGATATTTATCACATGTCTGAGAACTGCAGACAGTATAAGCAACAATAAATATTATAAGGCCTCAAATGTTTTTCTTTTTGATGAGGTTTCTTAATTCTGAAAATACATATCTACTGTAAAGCCGTATTTCAGCAGATGACAAAAAGACTGAATAGATCAAAGGAAAGTTGCTCTGTTTTATCTATTTGAATTTCCAGCTTTTGTGTGACAGCTTTTGGAAATATTGACATCTTTTTTATCTAAAGGATCTTTTTTTCTGTGTAATACAGACAAAGACTGCTGTGTTAGTAATCACTAATACAAGATGTATTACACAGTTTCAAATGTCAACTTTGTAATTGAGTTCCTTTTAAATTGACCAAATCGGATATTCACACTGATAATATCAATGGCAACTTAAGGCAAGAAGGCTAGAAAAATGTGCTTTAGCATCATGCGTTAAAGTTCCTAAAGTAAAGCGAGTAAAGTCAGAATGGAAAGGTCAAAGCTTAAAAAAAAACACAAATTAAGGCATCAGAAGTTTTAAATGTCACTGTGTGTAAGCAAACTTGAAACTATGTTTAAATTAGATTTATCAAAGGAAGGATTTTTTTTTTCTTAAAACTTAACTGGAAATGTTGCATAGAAAGGGAAATTGGGGAAGCTGAGGATTTTTCCAATTGAGTCATTTCCAGTGGAATTGTGGAAATTTGTTTGGAGCTAACCTGAAATTAGGTTAGTTTAAGCACATTTTATTATAATTATATCATATATAATTATAACAAAATTATATATTATATTATATATAAGCAAGCACTCAAATATATAATTAATAGTATGTTAGTTTATGTAGTCCATGGACTCAGACATGTATCCTCCATAAGCCTGGGTTCTAAATTGTCTATGTAACTCAGGAAGGCACAGTGCATGTAGGGACATGGCCTCAATAAACCTTCAGTAAACAGTGCATGACGTCTGCATAATTGAGGAATAGCATATATTTACTAAAGTGTACCTGCTTGACATCTGATATGCTAAATTATATTTCTCCGAATATATCTAAAACCCTATAAAGGACCAAAGTTCAAATTCTCATTCACTTCCATGAAAAACTTCAGATTTTCAGAATTCTCAGAACATTTTCAGCCCTATTTTTAATTTACTGAATAATATCAAGGAAATCACAGCAAAATGAAGCATTTTCTGATTGCTACGTTAAACCTTCCCAGTAAGTGGTCAATGTCCTTTTCCTCCACAAAACCAACATCAAACACCATAAGCTTTAAATTTTATCCTTTCAACTGCACCTTCCTGATTGTGTCTCCTGTGTCGTTGCTTCCTTCTACCCACCAAATATATATTTAATCACTGCTCAGACATTTAAAACAAACCAGGAAGGAGGCTCACATTCCAACACTGCTGAGACTTGCCAGAAGAGATACCCCACTAAGTTCCTGTCAACGTTGAATAAAACGACTGCTGAAGAATGCCCCTGCCAGCCCTCCGATCACTCACTCTTATAACCTGCTCCACTCTGACAAAATGTTAAAACATGCTGTGACCTGAAAGGAATATTCTCCAATATCTGTAGGGTAAGAAATTATGCGCCAACAGCTGCAAAAGCTCTAAAAAGTTCAAATATATACAGTAGATAAACCATGGGAGCAAATGGGTCAACTATGTATCAGATTCATGCTGACGAGACGTTTTTGTATGGACACTCGTTGCTCCTGTCCTGCGATCCCTGCTCTAGGAAGTTTCCCAGAGATGTGGAAATGGTTGGTTGAAATAAAGTTGTTTCCTTATTCTGTTGGCCTTCGACTTTCTCTGTTTGCCGTATGAGCGTTTGTAAATGAACTGCTGTTGGCTCATTAGAGCCTGGTCTGCTTTATCACCCAGTAAACTATTGAGACAAACAACAGAGAGGGCCGTTATTTTTCATCTGCTGAAACTAAGCACCTCGGTCCTCTGGGGTTTAATTATACTGCGTTGAAGTGAATTAGAATTAATGAAACACTTTGTAATACTTTAGGACAGAAGCTGCAGATCTAATTGTCCTACTTTTACCTCTGCAGGTTCAACATGTGTGAGCACTATACTGGTATATCAAAGTTTGATATAACTTTAATTTCAATCATTGCCTGACGTCTTTTGGGGTTTAATTACCATTTTTCTCTTTAAAAATACTAATTATTTTGCTTTTGCTTTCTTTTTTTCACTTTGTCAGGTGAAGATGGATTCATGTGCAAGACTCCTGCCATAGCCGACATTGTGATTCTGGTGGATGGCTCTTGGAGTATCGGTCGGATTAACTTCAGGCTGGTTCGAGCCTTCCTAGAAAACCTTGTCAATGCCTTTTCTGTGGAATTTGACAAAACAAGAATAGGTGAGATGTGTTTTGGATTTTTCCTCTTTCAATTGCTTGAACGACGTCTTATCTTTTATTGTCCAATGCAGGACTTGCTCAGTACAGTGGAGACCCCAGGATTGAGTGGCATCTGAATGCTCACACTACCAAAGAGGCTGTGATAGAGGCTGTGAAAAACCTGCCCTATAAAGGAGGAAACACACTGACAGGTACGCTGCCAAGCAAATTCTCACCCTACTTTCCGGTTATTATAGTCTTCCAAACACAGATGAGCAAACAGATGACATTGAGAGGTGGAACTGGAATAAAGCCAGTTTTCTACCTCGGTTTATTAAATTCCCTCTGGTGCAGTTAATTTCAGGTTGGTATTTATAGATTCAATAACAACCTTTGCTGATCGGATGAGACTGTGAATCAGAAGGTCAGGACAACAAAAAATGACTTCCAATGTTGATTTGATATTCTGCAGCAGGAAAATGAAAAAGTACATTGAAGCATAAAAGAAGTGCAGCGTACATTAGAAGGACTACAATTGCATTTTTACTTTATGGAAATTGCCTTTATTGCATAGTATGTATTGGATGAGATATTATGCAGTTAAACAGTATTAATATATCAATCTATCCAAGATTGGATCAGAGATGTCAGTGTGGGCTACCTCTGAACTCAGCTGCTCATTATGTGATCAAACTCAGAAGACAAAAAAAACTTGTCAAACTAATAGCGACACTTCAGACCAGTTAAGTTACAATCTCTGTCAGTGGCTCCTGCCTTGGTTCTGACAAGTTTTAGCTTCTCTTAGGAAGGGAAATTCAGGCTACAATCAAACCATCAAGCCGGTACATAATGCATCTTTAAAATAATTGGTGGGTACAAGGTTTTTGTTATTTTACATTAGATGTCCTCTTGTCAAGCAGATACTCAGTGCAGTGTTTTTTCAATGCTAGTACAACTGCATGAAAACAGTACCACATGACACTACAATATTCTGATTACATTTTGCAGTGTTGATTGTGAATAACCCACATTTTGCTTTCTATTAATTCCCTCCACTATCTCTGACTTTTAGTAGAGTGATCGGTGAAATCTCTGTGGACATAAAGGGCAATGAAAGTCTGCCCAAAGGCCAAATATATTATTGTGTAAAGCATGGAACCTGTTATTGTGATAACTGTGCTTCAATTTCATGTGCACATGTAAAAAAAATGTATTTTCTAATATGGTAAGACACGAGTTTTATGTTATTTCATTGTAAAAGATACAATGAAATAACAAACATTTCAGTTTGTTTCCTCACAAAAACAAACTGAAAATAAGCAGACTTGATGTTTAGTAACATTCACACAAAAATAATTTATATTCATTAGTATATGTGAAATCAGTTTTTTTTTTGTTTTGTTTTTTTTTTTGCTGGAGTGTTACTATCATTCTTTTAAATTTACTGGCTACTTTGAAACTAAGAAAATAGACATTTGTAATTCTGAAACTGTTTTTCATTTCTCTTTCCAATTTTCCAACTTGTCTAAGTCTGCTTGCCTAATTAGATATAATATTTATTACATGTCTTCATGTTTTTGAGGCATTTTACAAATTTACATCTATTTTTCTTTTATTTATTCATGTTTTTTGTGGGAGTAATGTAGCAAGTTTCTAACCTTTGCTTGTTTTTATTTATTTTTAATATTGCCTTTGATACTTATCTGTTGTTTTGTGCGGAGCTCTTGAGCTACCTTTCTGCAGCCCTGTTCTTTACATTTTTAAACTTGCTATGCAGTGTCATTTCCTGATGTTATGACTGAAGAGAACCTCTCTTAGCTCTTCACTTGAGACTTATGATGGCCTTCTCTCCCTTTATGTTAAACACTTTTTTTATTCTCTAGCTATCTGACAGTAGAAACTAACAATGACTTGGCTTGTATTCAACTATTAGTCTTTTGCTTTCCAAGACTCATACGCCTGAATGTATTTAGATAGATAATTTTAATATGTTATTACTTGCAACTTCTACTTTGTTTATCTTTTTTTTTATTTACTGACATTGTACTGTTCTCAACAATCCAGGTCTGGCTCTCACCTTTATACTGGAAAACAGCTTCAAAGTAGAATCTGGGTCCCGGCCTGGTGTGCCAAAAATAGGAATCCTCATCACTGATGGGAAATCCCAAGACGATGTGATTCCTCCTGCCCAAAGCCTGAAGGATGCTGGGATAGAACTGTTTGCTATTGGTATGTCCCCTCTGTATTAACTCATGTCTTTTCTTTGTCATATCTAGTAAACATGTTTAGTTTTCTGTATAGTTTCTGAGTGCCCTGAGCAGTGGAATAACCGTTCGCCCAATAAAAGGATTGGAACACCTGCCACTGGAAACACTTCAGCAACAGTGCAGACAGAGTGTCTGCATAGTGTAGCCTGAGAATATTTGTTGAATTACTGTTTTATATATATGCAAAGCATTCTGCAACATATGCATTGACTCTACGCAACTGAACCTTTTGTCACCAGTCGTATTCAATACATTGGAATATTTAAAACAAATTTTTATTAACTACATTTGTTAAGTTAAATAGTTTATGTAGATTAATTACAGACTTATGTTTTCAAGCCTCTCCTTTTA
Organism: Poecilia formosa; assembly: GCF_000485575.1. Taxonomy (NCBI): domain Eukaryota; kingdom Metazoa; phylum Chordata; class Actinopteri; order Cyprinodontiformes; family Poeciliidae; genus Poecilia; species Poecilia formosa. Next base: position 378,465 of record NW_006800174.1, read on the forward strand.
AAAAATATATTTAATTAAAAGCTTAATATTGGAGGTTAGATCTTACATCACGCCAATGACAAGAAAAAATAAATAAATAACACATACATGTTGGCTTAATGAAAAGTATGTTTATCGCCTGGGGACAGGTTGTTATTTTTAAAAGGTACCGTTATTCTGACAAATGAGCACCATCAGAATGTGGATGCTGATTTATCTAGTATGACTACATATAGTGTACATGAGTATCCTACCTGGGATACAAAACATCAAATATTATTTTAAAGCCACCTTGTTTGAACATTAAAATGCAAGGTAGATAAGCAATTCATGCAACAGGCTCACTTATTTTTTTTTCTTAAATTACAAGTTTTGAAATTCAGACTTTCACCTGTTGTAGAAATTAGACAAAATTTGTTGCATGTTATGCAAACATTTCTGATAATTATTTTTTTTATCCAGTGTGTAAAATGAAAGCCTCTCTCTTTCCCTCTCCTTGTTGCATCATCAGAAACCTCTCCTCAGCACCTTTCATGTTTTTTTTTTTTGCCTCACAGTCTAAATTTTCCTCTCTCTATTTCTGCCTCTCCTCTCCTTTCAGGTGTGAAAAACGCAGATGAAAACGAGCTGAAGGCCATTGCGTCTCCTCCCGAGGAGACTCACGTCTACAACGTGGCAGACTTCAGTGTGATGAGTGACATCGTGGAAGGTCTCACCAAGACAGTCTGTGACCGTGTGGAACAGCTTGACAAAAAAATAAAAGGTTCAAGTCGGTTAATAAATCCTAATGCACATTGGTTACTTTTTTTTTTTTCTCACATTTCTGTTAATATCATTTATAGAAATTGAACACTGGATGTGTCACTTCTAATTTGGTCTTTATGCTTTGCAGGAGGAGGAGGAGAGCCAGCTCCACCCGTCACCTCCATTGCACCCCCTCGTAACCTGGTGACATCAGAGATTACAGCTCGTAGTTTTCGGGTTACATGGACGCACGCGCCGGGCCAAGTGGAGAAATATCGAGTGGTGTACTATCCAGCCAGTGGAGGACAACCAGAAGAAAAAGTATCTGGTTTCTACTGTATTTTTATTAAAATTTTGTATGTGTATATATATATATTTTATATATTCACGAAATTGCAGCTATTTTTATGACATTTCTTACACTGAGTTACATCAGGGTTGTCCTGGTTGGTCCAAAATCCTAAATAGCTTTTTAATTATTCCATAATCATGTCCTGAACTCGGGTATAATTTATGTTTATATTAATCCATCTGAATAATCAGAGGGTGTCATCATGCAACTGATTAAATTTCTGTCTTAATTTTAACTCTTAATCTGTGATCCAAGGCCAGAAACATTATAATCCACAAAGGCAAGAAAAAGAAAATCACTTGAAATGTTATACCACCCTGAACAAGTACACTCAGTTTGATTCCAAACTCTGCAAGTGATATCTCCTTCACACCAGATTAGGACTACCTCTCAGTGTCCACGAACTCCAGGGCTGTCCAAATGCTTCAACAAAATATTTATTTCAAGTGACAAAAACAGTCATCACTCTACTGCACTTTGCAATAACTATTTGTGAAATTTAAACTATATTGCCATAAACAATAGGTCACTTGCCTTGACACACATATACAGACAAACTAATATCACATAGCAGTTATGAGGTCAGTCACTGATGTTGGAGAAAATGGCATGGTGGCACTCTGCCTGATTTCATCCCAAAGGTGTTTTTATAATGTTGAGGTCAAGGGTCTCTGCAGACCATTCTGGCTCTTCTACACCAAAATCACTCATCCATGTCGTTATGAACTTTTAATGAGGTTTCCATGTCCAAACAGTTTGGACATGGAAAATAAAACTGTGAAAAATGTATTTGCATGCTCAAACATTACACTTTTAAAAAGCAGTTTGCTTCACACTTTACGTTTTACTCAATGCAGTCAAGTGACGTTCTGTGAAATGACTTTTCTTTGATGGAGTAAGAAAAAATTTGAGTCTAAATTTTTTGCAAAATCAAACTTTCCTCAGTCTTGTGCGGTCTTCTCCCCATCTGGCACTTTTATTGGACACAAAGTCAAGTGCATAACAATGCCTCCACACAGGAGGTTGCTGTATCATGACACTTTTTTTGGGCATTTATTTAAATATAAATTGTGGAACCTTCTGCACAAATAAGAACTTTACCATAACTCACTTGGAATGCTATCAGCTATCAGCACTCCAAGTGATAGGGTTGTTGTTTTGGTCTGAGACTACTACCTCATGGTCTGTGCTGTTTCAAATTCTCTGATGACAAATTTATGTTGGAGCACCTGGGTCGCATTTCATGAATAACCTGTCACTGCTACTCAATGCCTCACCCAGGACCATGATATATTGCCACCATGATGATAAACCACCACAACCTCCCTACTGAAGTTTTATGAATTTTTGAAACGGTTGGGTAATTCTAGCAATCGATCATGCATGATGGGAAGCATCTCAGATTGTTTCTAAAGACTTCTCCAAGCGCTGACAAAGGCCTCCAGTGATCTGACTGTCAAATGTCCTGTCTTTGTTGTGAAGGGAACCTGACTACAGTAAATATTTATGATTTGACCGAGATCATTTTTATCACATCTCCCATGTTCACTCAGCCCTAGGTATCAAGTCCCAAGACTTGGAGTGTTTTCTTTAGGCACCTTAATTGATATTAGTTTGCAGGGGATTTCCCAGCACAAGGCAAATAAAACGCCTAAGTGCTGATTTAATGACGGCATTTTTAATTAAAGCCGCTCTGCTAATCCTTTCAGGGTCACCTCAACAATTTCAGTTCTTGGAGTGATCTGCATAGTAAATGGGGACTGTTCTGTGAAATTTGCCATTAGGGAATCATAAAACCAAATGCCTCTTTATACTGAGGTAAACAAGATTGTATCCACCTTTGTGTTTCAGCTGCTACAGTGATGGGAATATTGAAAACATTAATATGCTAAACAAATAAGGTCATAAACTGGACATGTTCAGTTCCTCCAAGGCTTGTTTGGGGTTTTATTCAATGCACACTTAAATCTTTTACCTGGTTGCTTTATGTGCGGAGATTTTCTGTCACATAGTCAAAGTAAATTTAATTAAATTTGCTTTGAAACTTGATTCTCTCAGATTTTTTTCTATTTCTTAATTGCTGTCTGATTTCATCACACCTCATCTGAAGGAAACAAAAACTGCAGTGACAAGTGGTGTGTTTGCAAGCTCGAAATTCTGACAAGTTATTTATTTGACAACTAAAGGAAGTGAAAAACCAGAATGAAATTTTAGCTAAAACTATTTTGTGAGAAGAAAATTGGTTGAAATGTTTCCTCCCTTTTTATTTTCAACTGTTAATTTCTACAATTATTATACGAGTACTTGGTAATCTTTTTTTTTAGCTTTTTGGCTCAGACTTTGACTTTATTTTTACCTCATAATGTTTTTGGACATCAGAAGAAACCTGGACTGACTTGCTAATTCCAGCTTTTTTAAGAGCTCCTTGCTTATTAGCACTCTTAATAAAAATATGTAAAAAGCCTCAAACTAAATTATTATTCATTGCAGGTGAATAACTCACCATTAATTTGGTTAAAGAAATCACATTTTAGGAATAATAATGTGTTCATAAAATCCTTTTTGACACATTGACTAGCACTCCTAAGAGTTCCTATTAAAGATGTGTCACTGTAGTATTTTTAGGAGTATAAACATTCATTTTTTAATTGTTTTATTTTATAATCCAAGACTTCCTGTTTTCCCAGTCTATAAACATGACCTCATATAAAGGTGTATTTGTCATGGTCACTCAAAAATGTGAAGAATAAGACATTGGCATTCAAGTAAGGCTAATTAGTGGTAAAAGCTGCCAACCTAAACTTGCCCATATTTATAAGAATTAAAAAGCCTAAAACAACTGAGACTGTGACAAAACAGACCGGTAAAAGGAGCCATGGCCATAAATAAACTTAATCTGAAACTTTTTTCCTGTTTGTTTAGTGGTTGTAAAGCTGTCTTCGGAGATCCAGATCCTGATTTTAAGGCTGTCTTTCAGGTGGTTTTGGGGACGGAGAACAGCGTGGAGCTGACGCACCTGAACTCCCTCACAGAGTACCAGGTGGCCGTTTTTGCCGTCTACCGAAGCTCCGCCAGCGAGGCCCTGAGAGGAAGTGCCACCACATGTAAGCATCTGTGGTTACAACCTATAAAAAACAACAATTTTAAGGCTTTTAACTGCACTGTGCTTACATCAGGTTGCTTAAGAAGAAAATAGCTTATTTTTCACCTCCTTAAAAAAAAACAGCTCTTAATTTTCAGACTTGCATATATATATATATATATTATTCTTGAAGTGATTGGAGTTGTTTTTTAAATATCCTTATGAAAACAACTTGCCTGTTAAAACTTAATTGATGTATTCAGGGGAATTTGTATTTTTGGTTTAAAACCCAGCAGTTAAAAAAGCAACATTTGTTCCTTTTTATATAAAACAATGTCCTGCACTTTATTATTTTTAATGTTATGTAGAATAAGATTATTAGACACCTGCAGAAATGGTCTATCAATGTTCTTATTGCACAAATTTGACACCCTTTTCTCATTCTATTTGCTATGAAGAAACAAGATTTACAAACCCATGTTAAATGCTAATTATTTGGGCTATCTGTTAGCATCACTGACCATGTTTTAGTGAAGAATGATTAAATACATGAACTGTTTTCAGCAAACTAACAAGCAGCTCACAGGAATGTATTACTATTCTCCGTGCTTCCTGAGAAAACTCTGATTTCTTCAGCACTTTCTCTGGCACCTCATAGAAATGACTTTAAAAAATAGAACTGATATTACAGAGAAATGTAATGTAATGGTTTTGAAACCTTTTGAAAGCTTTGTATTCATCCATACTGGTAACAAGCCCCTGCATTTGCTATGGGAACTGAAAGGAAATTGGGTAACAATATTATTAAACTTAGCTTTGCAGAAACTAAACATAAACTAATCATCACAATGAAATTTGTCATATGTCTTATGCAAAACCAATAAACATTAAAAGTGAGCCATAAATGCAATGTAGGAGTTCCATTATGCATAGGACTTATCCTACTAATCAATAGATAGTTTTGTTTAGGTCTAATTCTAAAACTGTTGCATGAGGCGTCATCCTGACACACCAGAGCAACCTGTACTGCGTAATAGCTGCTCAATTATTAAAATGAGAAATTCCTCCCTGCTGGTCAAAAAAGAAAATTAAGTAACAGGTTGAGCTGTCTCTACAGTTAACGGCGTTTGGATATTGCCATGAGGGGTCGATATTGTTTTTTAATGTGTCATTAAATCTGATTTGGCTTCTAACCTCCAGCAATAAAAAAACAACATTCAACCCTTTGGGATTTATGTTAAATCCCAAAGGGTTGAATAAAGTTTCTATCTTTGATCAACATTTTGACTGTACATTTATAAAAGTGGGTTATTTTTTAAAGTGGTCAACTTATCAGTGTGATATGTGGCTTTGTCTTGCAGTGGCACTGCCCACAGTGAACAACCTCGAGTTGTTTGATGTAACTCACAGCACCATGAGGGTCCGCTGGAAGATCGCCGCGGGGGCTTCGGAGTACATGATCCTGTACGCCCCGCTGACTGAGCAAGAAGCTGCAGATGAGAAGGAGGTAAACAGCAGGTCCACTAAATGTGAAAACGAGAAAATTTATAAAGCACAAGTAATGGAAGTAACACATTTCCTAGAGCAGTTCCTACACTTTTTATAGTCTCATTTACCTGTTGCTTAAAAACTGCTGCATTTTTCAGGTCCGTTAAAGAAAAATGTCTAAAATGTCTTTTTTAGGATCGAGTAATGTTCACCTATTGCACAGTTTGTGAAAACCTGGACGAGACTTTATTGTCAAAGTGAAGAAATGATTTTAATGTGGTCTATATATGTTAGGCAGATCATGCAGCTGCTGGTTGAGCAATCAACCCTCCACCAATCAGCTAACTCAATAGTGATCACATGTCTTCATACAGAGAGATGAAAATAAAAGAAAGATAAACTGTATTTTAAGAAAAAAATAAAACTTGATGGAAGAGTGAACAAAAGGAAAAGGGACAATTTATACAAAACAAACATAGAAAATACAATGACATTACCTCCAACAATAAAAAGCAATATTCTATATTTTGTCTTTATTTTCTGTAAAAAACAAAAAAAAAGTCAATTTCATCCAAGATATTGAGGTTCACATTTCTAAAATGGCAACATAGAAATAAGCCACTGGAAGAGGAAATTGTTGTTCTCATTTTTTTCTGTGCATTGTGTGAAATAGCATAGCAAATTCTCATGCCATTTTTATTCCTTCAACTGTTAGAAAATAAAGCAGAAAGACTGCAATTGTAATCACTCTGCAATCACTGGCTGATTTTGATTCTTTCAGAGCATCATTTTAAAAGGAAGATAAAATCATGACCTCTCTCTGCAGTTCTGGAAAATGAGTCACACATGACAGAGGAGGATAAGAGGTGGAAATGGCACAGCCAGTTGTACTCGCCCTTTCCCATTAGACCTCATTATTCCTGCCTTTCCTTTCCCCTGCAGGTGGAAGACAATGAAAACAATTCATGAAGGAGTTAAGCGTGAGAATGGATGCGTTCCAGAAGCAAGGATGAGTCTGGCTCCGAGGTTTTGGTGTCATAACCCAAAATTTGTCCGATTTCAGTTTATGCGAGTTGCACTCATGTCCCTTTCTGGGATTTGGGATTTAATTTGAGGACAGTTTTTTGAGACTGAGGGATAGTGAGGTTTAATTCAGAGTGAAGCAAAAATGGGGAATTGGAGAAAGCGTGCTCATAGGAGTTTACTACTTTTTTGTAGCAGCAAAATAGAGAAATTGAAGTCATTATAGCAGCTTTTTTCACGTCCATTTTGGTCTTGGCCCATTTCACATTAGGTGTTTGACATAATCACCAAGTCCAAAAAGCAAAAGAAGGTATTTACAGGGAAGAGCAATATTAAAATAATTCTTTGAACCCCATTTAAAAACTTCTGAACTACAGCTTCCAAGCAACTTTAACAAAGTTTACAACATGCTAATTACAACCTTGTGATTCCTTCAAAACCATTATATCTTACTTTAACAGGGAAATAAAATTGTTTCTATGGAGCAATTCCTCAATATAAGAATCTCTGATCAACTATGTAACAGCTTTTTTTCTGAAATTTCCTGAATAATTCAGAAAAAGTCTTTAGAATATCTAATTAAATTTTGGAGTTAGATCAGTGTTTAAAATAAGGTATATACTGTTTTGTTAAAAAGTAATAATTGGTATTGGCATCAATATAATTCTTCCTGGCAAATATTTATGTGTTTTTAAGTTGTTGCACAGGTGTTGCTGGGAATTGAATCGGATCCAGGATGAGAGCGTCCTGGTTTTAAGTCGGAAGTCGGCGAGAGTTGCCATTTTATTTCGGAGCTATCTCTGCTGGCAATGCTAGCTGATAGTTACACACTTTTCTCTGTTTCATGTGTTCAAACCCAAACGTTTCACAAGGAGATTTTCAGAGTACCCCGTGTTCTTCTACTTTAATGAGATACAAAACATGCGAGGTGATTGGAGTTTGTACTGGCAGTGTTCACCGCACTCTACAGGTGCACAGCCATATTTGATCTTGTAGGTTGAACAAATAATCATTCACCAACCTCTTGCACAGCTTCCAGAAGTTTGTTGACTCCATGCAACACAGGTGTAAGGCAGTTCTCAGAAACTAAATATTTGTTGAGTGATTCACAGAAAGGCTAAATGTGCAAGCATTTTTCATAAAGTCTTAAAAGAAAAATGTGGACAATGCAAGCAATTCAGCGTCCTTTTAATAATTTTTCATCACTTTCTGCTAATTAATGACAAATTTGATCATTATGTTTTTTTCTGTTTGGAATATGAAAAAAATATACAGTGTTTTCATCGCATATTCATGTTTAAAATGAAATCTTTTTGAAGGATATTAAGCTTAATTTACTTTTTGCAGCTGTATGCAGGTGGTAGACGAAAAGGCAGCTGAACAAATGTTTTTGGTCTGTAATTGACAGACTCATTTTTGTTGTAACAATTTTCTTTTGAAAATAAATAATAATTTAGTCGCTCACGGCTCTCAGTGTTGAATCAGCAGCCTTGAAAGCATCTTTTTGAAAAGCTGGAAGGCCTTCATTATGTGACTGGGTGGCTGCATTGAAAAGTTTTCAGTTCTCAACCTTCTTACTGAGTCTCACATTGTCTCATTTTACCTTGAGTCTCCTGAAGCTTTTATGACCGAGCTGTGCATCTGAAATCATTTCATTAAATGTATCTCGTTCACAGCTAGACCCTATGCTTGTTTGAATTGTATGGGCCAATTGGACGGATACGATGGAATCACAGAGAGATGACATGAACAATTTAAAATGGAGTCAAAAGATGTTGGAGTGAAAAACACGGCATTAGTTTTCGGATGGAGTCGTTCATACCGTTCTGCTCTGTGTCTGTGTGCGAACAGGTGAAAGTGGGTGATTCTGTAAATGAGGTGGAGCTGGACGGATTAACTCCAGCCACTGAATACACAGTGACAGTTTATGCCATGTACGGAGAGGAGGCCAGTGATCCCATGACCAGTCAGCAGACCACATGTAAGTCTCTATCAGCCAGTTTTTCAAGCTTCAAAAGATCTCTGAGGATCCTCTCTACTGTCCGTTCTCTGTTGGCTAACGCAAACTATTAAGTGTGTTTTCACATTTTATTCCTCAGATAAGCTGTGATTCTCATTTTCCCACAATTCTGTCATTTAATAGCTCAACTATTTTTCTGTACATTTTTTTTTACAGAAAAAAAATCAATAAATTGCCTTCAATGCAATTTATTGCATTGAAGGCACAACTTCAATGCAATAAATTGAGACTCAATAGGATAGACTAACTATACTGGTGTTTGAACATATAGTACTTGCATTCAGCCTCTTTAATTTGATACCCCTAAAAAATCCAGTGCAGCAAACTGCCTTGAGGAGTTTCCTAATGTGACTTAACAGCAAAAATTCAAGTAATATGAGAATATAAGTAATACATTGCTGTGGCAATACAATGTTAGCAGTTTAATCTGCAAAAACATCAAAATAATGAAAATGTCAAATAAAGTAAAACCTATTAAATATTAAGATCACACTTCGGGATGACGTATGTAAAACATCTTTTGTAGCTTTGCTTGAGAGGCTTTGATGCTTCTGTAAAGAAATTTGGACGAGTCTTTCTGCAAAACTTCGAGGTAAAATCGTGTAAAAGATAGAAGAATTAGACTTCAGGTAGTCCGTATGAAATTTACTTAATAAAAGGTTTCTTACTGCTTTTCATCATCTTCATCTCAATTTGCTTTCATTCTCATTGGTGCACCTTGCTCTACTCGAGTCATTTTAATACTTTCCTCGCAGCTGCCTGCTGTTCATTTGGGAAGAAGTCAAATCACTTATTGAAGAGACTTCCGTTTATGCATGAAGAACACTTGAATTCACTAATTTTAGCTTGTTTTTAGATCTGTATAAATATCTGAATTGTAGGACTTTGATTGGAGGAAGTTACATTTCTAACCCAAACACTGCATCAGTTACATTTTCCTGATTAGGTTTTAGTCTCGACTTGAACATTTTCTAATCAGTGGAATAAGCAGTTGTAATTATGTTTACTTTAGATTTCCACCATCTTTGGCTTTTTTCGTTTAGCGTTACTAGTGCAACTGTGGCATGTTCAAGTCACGTTTCTGGCACTTCCTTCTTTTTTCACCACTAAAGAAAACTATCAACCTCCCATCCTTAAATCTGTTTCCAGCTGTCTCTGTCCCAGATATTTTCTGCATGTGGCTCTCCATGTTGAGCCTTGATTAGAGTCTGTTCCTGTTTAACTGTCTCCAAATCTTTACCATTCTTACTAATTTGTGTTTTATTGCATCTCCATAAAGGAGTGAGGCATGTGGCTTTAAGTTAGGGAATGTTTATGTCAAGTCCAGCAACTACATACGTAGAGTGTTTTTCCAGTGGAAAGGGACTGAGAGCTTCCTCAGTTGACTTCTCATGAGATATTGTTCCAGGCACAATGCATGCGTTCTCTATTAACTACATTTACTATGCAGCTATCTCTTTAACCATGTTTTTTTTTTTCTCCGAGTAATACAGTAGGTGGTTTTGGGGGAGACAGTTAGGTGATTTTTCTACCTATATATTTGACATAAAACAAATTCAGCTAAAAGTTTGGGTTTTGTAAGAAACTTATACAAGTACAAAGTACAGACAAATTATGCTTAATTGTAGTAATGTGAATGAGTAACATAAGTGGTTCCTTTCCACCCTTGCTGGGATGTATCATCAGAATCATCCAAAAGCTAAATTTCTTGTCACCTGCTAAGCCTCATCATGCAGCCGGACGATGCATGATGGAGGTTTAATCTGCACTTATTTCTTCTTTTCATTCAGATCCCGCATCTCCCCAAAGCCTCTCATCCCTCATTTTGCTAACAGACTTGACAAAATGAGGGACTGTCATCTCCTCCATTGTTAAGCCATAATGCACTCTGATGATCACTGTTGTGTAAAAAGCAGATGCAAATGACCTTGATAAAAATGCAGTATAACGGAGAGTAAACAGAGCAGTGCTTCAAAATAAGATCTCAAGCTAGATGTAGTGAATATATGAGGGAAGCATTTTGTGTTTTGTTTCCGTTATGACATGATCTGCATACTGAATTCAAACTATAAACACAAAATGAATATCTTTATCACTTATCCACATATCATGAAGGTTGCACTTATTTTCGCATAATCTGATGACACACAATACAGATGTTGTGAATAAGTAATGACTGACTTCTCTTATGGAAAATACACATTTTATGCCACTTGTTGAAAAGAAAATTACTTAAAAGAAAGGAGGTGATCATCATAAATTTCGACTTATCTGCACCTCCCTTCTGGGTCTGTCTGGGTTTCGATCTGAGTTCCTAAAGTATTTGGTGTCTGATTAAAGAAGGAACACTGGATTTATCTGTACTTTGTGAAAGTACAAAAATTCCCAATACAGACAAATGATCCATCTTTAAAAATAAAAATTATTCCTTCTGCAAAGAAGAAGTAAGCTGCAGTGACATTTAAGGAAGCATCTGCAAACCAGCAAGAATTATGAAACTTTGCAAACTTTCCTATCTTTCCACTTTTTCTAATTTTCAATCCTGCTGACCGAGGCACAACTTGTAGTAAAAGCAGTGGCAGTATCTCCTCCCTTGCCTCATTTTTCCTCTATCTCTCTGCCGGTTTGTCTTTGCTCTGACCCTCTGTATAATTGAGGTGAAGCAATGGAAAGAACAATCAGGGTTTTTCTCCTCCTCCTCTTTTTTTTATTATTTTTTTTTTTAGAAAACAGATCAGTAATTTGAAGCCGAAAAGTTCCAACGGATCAGACTAAATCAGTTTTCCAGGCTGAATTTAAAACTACAACAGGCACGACATTTTTTTCTTTTTTAGACCTTCCAAGAGAAAGAGGGAGAATTAAAGCAGGAGATGAAGTTGGAGCAGAGCCTCAGGGAGTGGTAGTGATGTAATGAGGTTTAGTCCACTTTATAATTAAAATAGTGGAGTCCAATAACTCTTGCTCTAAACCCCATGAGAGTGTGAGAGAAACAGAGAATGTAAAATCATGATCTCAGCAGCTCATTCTGTGTTAGTTGCCATGATTGTATTCATGCATTTGTTCCTGACATCTTAATTAGCTTGATGATTGACAGCAAGTCTTTTCTTATTTTTAGTTTGAGCTTTTTCTTAAACTTTTTGGTGTTCTCTCATCTCGTGCAATATTTTAAATCAGAAAATAGTTTCCATTCACAGATGACTTATTTGTTTATTTTTTTCTGTTTAGTACCACTCATCCCAGCAAGTAACCTGCGTTTCAAAGATGTGGACCACAGCTCAGTCCGCATAACTTGGGATTCCCCTTCCAGGTTGGTGCGAGGTTACCGTATCATGTACGTCAAGACCAGCGGAGTCCAAACTACTGAGGTGAGCTGGTTCGGCTGACCCCAACCTCTCAAGGAGGTTTTAACCTGATGCTCCAGGCAAATGAAGAACAAAACCAACCTCTGTGGATCTTTTCAAATTAAATTAGATGTGCGGATTGTGTTGCACAGGTGGACCTTGGTGCTGTGACGAGCTATTTGCTCAAAAACCTGACCTCCCTGACGGAGTACACAGTTGGGGTCTTTGCTGTCTACAAAGAAGGAGAAGCTCCAGCAGTGACCGAAAGCTTCACCACAAGTAGGGAGGCTCATTTTTGTGGTGGACAAAACAGAACCCTTTAAAATGTAAAGAGACTGATGGTCTGTTTTATTTATTTTTTCTTCTTCTTATGTAGAGACTGTTCCAGACCCGATGGATCTGAAAAGCAGCGATATCTCCTCAGAAGGTTTCAGGGTGTCATGGCAACACCCCGCCTCTGATGTGGTGCTGTATCGACTCACCTGGACACCCACCGATGGGGGAGACAGTGAGGAGGTTTGTTGAGCTTTTTTATGGTTAATCAAACCTGTAATTAATGAGCAAGTTTATTTTATTTTATCGTTTTATTATTATAAATTATTTCCACTATTTAATTCTTTTTTTTTCCATTGCATTTTTCGTCTGGGGTTACTATGTTATTTAATTTACTTTTCCATTATTTTATTTGTTTTAGTATTTTATCTATTTTTATAAAATTTTATTCTGCATATCTATTAATATATCTAATTACTTAATAAAAAAATATCCCTGTATAGATAAATGTGTGAACAAAAAAAAAATAATAATTACAGTAGAAAATGTCAAACATTAAAGTTATCCCTACATTTTATTCATCTTTACTGTCTTGTTAGTTGCTATGTTTATTTTCTGGTAAATGTTACTCAATAGTTTGTTTCTGATTTGAATGACAACCTAGTTGATGAAAAGGGATGAACAGATTAAACATTCCACCTGAATTTGTGCAGCTTTTTTTTCTTTATTTTTTTTATCCTGTCAGATAAGTCAAAATAATCACTCAATGTATAATTCAAGACCAAGATGTAGCTGATAATTATGATTTATGTATAAACTCATATTTAGTCAGACATAGGTTCTTATTGTGCAGCAAACTTACCTCTGAAAGTTTGCTGCTAATGGAAAGTGGTCACCTAATTTTCAACTCAACTGTGTCACTCTGCTTGCATCATAAATTCCTTCTTGTAGAAAAAAATGCATTACATTTTTGGTCAGGCTGCCACTTTGCAACAATCTGCTGAAGATTTTTGCAAAACCAAAGTGGATATTTCCATACGAAGGCCCAGATGCAATTAAACATTGCATCTTTGATTTGCTGGATGATACTCCTTTTAAGCTTGTCAGAAATTAGATGAAAAAAAACATACTTTTGAAACCTAGCAGTAGCCTTTTTATGGAGTTCAAACATAAAGAAATGATCAAAGTGTTGAAAGCTTTGTGATTTGGCAGCTTTCCATTTAGTTCCCTAAAAGCTTTACATTTCACTGCAGCAAAATAACAGGATCCAACTGCTCAGAACTAACAAAAGAAAATTTCACATGAAAATTTAATTATTTCATTTTTGGTTCTTCTGCAGACTCCTTTAAGTATGTTTTCAGTCATTTCCATTTGTTAAATAAAGACCTTCAGCTTTCAAGGACTGCCAGTATTTTGAATCCAATAATATGACTGTCTTATTATTACTATATATTTATTTCATTTAGAATCAAAATACATGCCTGTGAATGAGAAGCTGCAAGTGAAAGTGCAAAACCAGAAGGGGTAGAGGTTTTGAACGTGGATGAGTTTAAGTATGTGAGGTCAACCATTAAGAACAATGAGAAGGCATCATGAAAACTAATCAGAGATTTTAGGCAGGATGGAGAAGAGTGGCATCAATAAAGGGGAGATTGACCAGATGGTAGTGAGTCCTGCTTGGGGGTCTGGAGGAGGCTTGGAAACGAAGGCATTAACAAAATCTATGGAGGCTGAGTCAGAGGTGTTAAGTGAGGGGAGCTGTTAGGGAGACAGAAGTGATATAATTGGGACCTGCAGAGGAAGGATAGTTGGACTACGACAGCCACACAGTGGGAAATTCAGGTGTACCAGGCAATTTAATTTTTTCTTTACATCTGATTTGGGTTTGTTTTTTATTCTGAAAATCACTCAGGTCTTTTTGCAAAGAGCTTCTGGCCCATATCTGCAGAAAAATCT